>NC_080389.1:3801691-4019727 GCF_028751815.1 Salvia miltiorrhiza
AACATGTCTTGATTTGCGAAACAAACAAACTTTCAATTGGCATCAAGAGCCTACACTTCATACACTAAGTATTAGATCCTAATTGTGCCTACAATGGATATTAGTAATCATGTTTTTCATAGGCCTTCGACCCTTGATAGATCGAATTATTCCTATTGAAAATCATGTATTCATTCCTATATTAAAAATATAGATATATTGGCCTAGAAACTTGTTGTTGACGTATGGTCACTCCTGCGACATATTGATGCGGATGGTGATTGTATGTTCAAAAAGATCGAAGAACGCATTAGAGAAGAATTGAGTGTTTCTAATCTCAATAAGAAGGCTCTCAACGTCATTTTCTCTTCAGTCAACATGAATTTACACAAACTGGTCAAAAATTGCTCTTCGGCCAAATATGCGTGGGACATTCTCAAACATCATTGTGAAGGCAATGAGAGTGTTCGTGAAATGCATATACGAATGATTATGTCAACGTCTGAATCCTTGAGAATGGAGAGCAATGAATCTATAAAGTCATTCTTTGGTAGAATCATAGATATAGCCGCCGAGTCTTCCGATCTAGTGTCAAAGCGTTGAGGTCTTTACCCGAAAAATTCAATGTCAAAATCTAATCTATTGAAGAAGCTCATAATACAGCCATGGAGGATCTTAACCAGTTGATGAGCATTCTAATGACATATGAGATGAACATGGATTACTACAAAAACCTTTACAATAAGAGGGAGGTTTTTAAACCCGTTGCTCTAAATATTGGAACTTCTGGTCCAACATCACTGGAGGACGAAGATGAACAATTAGAGCCTAGACTGAGAAGTGGAGATAGAAAGTGCATGCAAGCTTATGGTGAGCCTTTGATATATTCTATCTTGAGCGAAAATAGGAGCCTAAACACAGGAAAGATTGAGTGCTGGAAAGGATTAACATTTAATTGCTCAATTCGAATTTTGACTATCTCATAATTTGTGCAAGTTACTCTCCTTGTTCGAAAATTCTTGTTTTGGCCATGATGCTTTTTATAGTTTACTTATCATTTCTGCTAACTCGTGTCTTGAGTCTTTTATTCTATTTTTTCTGGGCAAGTTGCACGTGCATGCTTAAGGACAAGCATTGTTAAAGTGTGTGCGTGTGATGAACCCAATATTTGTGCTTTTTTTAATATGTCGAGTCTAGGTCTAGATCGAGTCTTTGTGTGTATTTTTGTTTCTTTTCGTGTCTGGGAGGACAATTGTAGGGACATGACCTCTTGAAAGCCATAATGGACATTATGGGAGTACTCCAAAGGGATTTGGGAAGTCACCTCAACGGTCAAGTCTAATGTTGCCCTGGTCTGGATGAACTGCAAAGATCGAAAGTTAATTTTACCAGACCAAGGGTATGATGTTAGCCAAGCAGGTAGTACCGCTCGGAGGAGGAAGAACTAATGACCCTGGGCAAGAAGGAGCGGTTTCCGGGAGAGAGTGCTACAATCAAGGCTATTTGCCGCTGACCAAGAGGTTGGCCTAATTTACGCTCGAAAACCAGCACCCACCACGAGAGCTATACCGAAGGAACGATGAAAGGGCATGAGGCGGGGCAAGATGGAAGCAGGGAATGGTGAACAGGGAATGATCCATCATGACCAGGCATCTAGGGCAGTACGCTGACGTGGCAGATCAAGTGCAAGAAGATAATGCGTTAGAATATTCCTTTTCCTATGCACGGAGTGGATATGGATGAAAGCTTCAAGATATGCATAGATCAAGGGTGGAGAATATCTAAGGTGGAGTCCTCATACATGAAGACTCTTATCTCGGGCAGAATCTGGACACTCCAACTAGAGTTGGACTCTCCAAAATCCTAGCCGCATGTTGGCCTTTGGCCCACGCCTGATTCTTATAAATACTTGTTCCCATTTTATTTTATGTGTGCAAGTGTAAATTGAAGGAGTGGGCGCAAGTACCCAAAAATAATATTTACTTTTCTGCATTTTTATATGTTGGGAACTTAATGGAATATCATAATCCTTGTTTTGATGATACCAAAATCCATAGGCTTTGTTTGTAATAGACTAGAACTGTTCGAACTCAAGTGTTAGAGTTCTTTTCTAGTTTAATTGTTGTTTTGAAGACTGAAGACTGAAGACTGAAGTTGCCGACTGAAGCAACAGTCGAAGAATCAGTCTTGAACTGATTACTTAATGTGTGCCACGTGGAATCAGCGGACTGATACTGTTCGCTATTATTTTCACCACGCCGCAAGTGTACGGTGTAGTTGCAATATAAGGGAAGCAAGGTCGTATTCCACAAGGATTGGTGAATTTAAACTTCTAAATATTATTAATAAGTTGTTTTCAATCTATTTAGACAACCAAAGTTCAAGAGGTATTGAAAACTAAAACAAAGCTAAATTAAAGCAAGCAAAGTAAATAACAATAACATAAACTTAGTTAATAAATTGGGGAATGACTCGAAGGAAAGTTATCCTAGGGACTAGATTTCGATGGATCGTAATGAACTTCAATCTAAATCAATATAAATCTTGATATGGCCTACTTATCTAGGGCGATCTCCCCACTAGTTTTAGCCCCCTCCCGGACGACTAAAACAGTAGATTACGGGTCATAATTGCCGTCCCCGGTCAATTTCTAACCTATAACTCCCAAGAGCACAAAAGATCAACAAGCCCTCACCCACCTCTCAACCTCCCGGTTTATTGAGATGATATGTATCAAACTCCTAATCTATTGTAATTATCCTCTCCCGATTCAAATCACAAATTAGAAATGCACAAAAGGTGGCCAACCAATCATACAAGAGATAAATCTAGGACTTGAAAAGATAACAATAAGCACAATCAAGATATATATTGAACAAAGAAATCAATCCATTACAAATCCATCTAATCTAATCCCTAAGATAAGAGATTTTAGCCAAGCATATTCATAATAAAAGCAAATCTCAAGTCATAAGAAAACATAAATAAAGATATAGAGAGATAGAGATTCATAGACAAATCCTATAATCTTGATCTTCAATCATGTAGTCTTGATGAGCTCCTTTCCAAGTCTTCCCCTTCTTTATTTGATTTTGGTGTTGTTTTTGTGTGTGGAAGAGAGAAAAAATGGTAGAGAATGGAGGCTAGGGTTTGGGATTGGAGAGTTGGGGAAGATGAAGTGGGTGTGTGTGGTGAATGATGTTAGAAAAGAAGGGAAAAATGGAGTTTTGGGGCTAAAATCGCGTCTGGGGCCCACTTGGGGGAAGCCCCGCCCTTTTCCCGCGGTCACGGCCCGCGTCCGCGGCCTTCAAACGTGGGGGATGCTCAGGGGACCCGCGGTCCCGCCCCGCGGCCGCGGGTGGTGACCGCGGGTGACTCCTGGAGTCGGGAACAGCTGACCCGCGGTCCCACCCCGCGGCCGCGGGTGGTGACCGCGGGGTACTGGGCGTTTTGCACAGTCCGCTCGTTTTGCTCCGTTCTCCCTCGTCCGGACTCGGATTTGGTCGCCGTTTGCGCTCACGGATTCCTCTCGAGACGTACTTCAATCTCATATCTTCAAAATCCTCCAATTAATCCTTGATTTTTCCTGAAATTACTCCAAAACTACACCAAGACATCAAATCTTCATAAAACTCAACATTATGGTACAAACACGCATTGGCAAACAAAACATGAAGGAAAATGACAACAAATCATGTGGAATTGAGGTACGAAATCCATGTTTGTCAGATACTAAAGTCAAGTATCAGTTAAACATTCTTCTTCGGACTGAACCTCCAATGTTCAAAGAAAGCCACGTACTCCTTAAGTACAGCCGCATTAAATGCAGAGATCTCAGGATCGTCCTTTCTCTGCAGAGGTCATTCCTATTTGGTGATTACTTTATCAGAGACGTCGCATCTCCTGCTCTTCAACATAGTTCTCACCAAACAAGGAACCTCGAAGATTGAAGCCTCAACCCAAGTTCAAATTACTCTCTAACGGAAGAAATCTTGAAGACCTTCTCCGCCAATGGATCTATTCAAGACTTCTCCTATAAATAGCGCTCGAGGATCACTTCAATCTTCACCGATTCAACGACATAAGCTGAAACTCTGCCGAAATTCTTTCTCAGCCAAAGCCAAAGCTTGAATCGAAGAAGAAAATTCCAAAGCCAAAAATCAGTCACTGCTGATTACATAAATTCTCTTAGACCTTAGGCAAACCTTGGTTATCCAAAGCCTAGGTCAAACTAACTCCAAAGAACTTGTTCTTTGAAGTTTAGTTGGCAAGATTACAAATCTCCCTTCGACCGATAGAATCGAGTGTTTGAGTTGCAAAGGAGTTCAGGAAGGTACTCTGTCTCCGTGAGATCCTAGTGCCAGTTCGTGCTAGGAGTGAGAAATCCAACAAGGTGTGTTGGTACTGAAGATTGGATCTTCAATTGTTTCGGTTGTGTGCACCCGCAAGCACATGGTTCGGTTTGCTGTGCACCCGTAAGCACTAGCATCGGTTTACAGTGCACCCGTAAGCACTTGCAGAGTGAAGTTGGTCTGATCAACCGACCGTGGATGTAGGAAGTGTTTTCCGAACCACGTAAAAATCTCTGTGTTATTTACAGCTTTCAGTATTTAATTCTTACTTGTGCACTTTCTTTCTTAAACTGAAAACTGATTAAGTGCAAAGAGAAACTTAAGACTAACAACGTGCTCAACTCAAAAGGCTATTGCGAAATAAAAGATTTCCGCTGCGTGTGTTATCAGTCTGACTGATCTATTTTCTGATAGTCAGTGAGATTTATAACATCTCTGTTTATCAAACTCGACTGAAGCCTTACGTGCATCAGTTAAGTTCTTGTGACTTAACTGATAACTCCTTACCGAAGAGTCTTTCAGTATCAGTCGTCAACCCTGTTTTGGTCAAAACTCTTTTCAATAAACAGGTGTCTGAGTTTGTGTTTAAAGTTTCATTTTGATCTATATATTGAGATCTCGTCAAAAATAGCCTATAGGTGTATTCCCTCCCCCCATACACCTATTCGAGACCTTCCGGACCTAATATTATATGTTTAAGTCCCGATTCGGACAAGACATTTAGCTTATGTTTTTGGCTGGTAGTGTAGCATTCTATCGTACTTTCATTTAATAGTAAGTTTACTTTATTTTATTTTCATGTCTTATTTATCATTTGTTTTCTCAATTTACACTATGTCTAGCTAAGTATATCGATCTGGGCAAGGCATATATGATGTGGATATGAACTTGTAAACTCGTGAGGTTTGAATGTGTGTGCTTAAGTAATTGCATGTTGTGTTCTCGAAGTGTTGGGCATTATAACCAAGTGTCTAATTAGACTTGATTAGTTAACAGACCATTAATTAATTGAGTAGACTTAGATCACTATGCATCTTGAGAGTATTCGCAGGCACGAGAGGTTGAAATAGACTACGGTCTGCCCACTACAAAAAAACTTACACCGACGGAATTACCGACGGACAATACTCCGTAGATGATTACCGATGGAACAACGGCGGAATTCCGACGAAGATATTTTTAAAAGTTTACTGACGGAATACCGATGGAATATTAGCGACGGAAAATAATCCGTCGTTAAATATTATTTTTTATTTTGAATTTATTTTTTAATTATTTGTTTAATTTTACCGACCGAATATCGACGAAATTATTAGTGACGGAAAATAATCCGTCATTAAATATTATTTTTCTATTTTGAATTTATTATTTTTCTATCTAGGGCTAAATGTTTCTCGATTTGATTGCATGCTCTGAGGTGTCCTATTTTATGGTTAAGTCAAGATGATTTAATGGTATAGAGTGTCCCTTATCTTAAACATATTTAAGGATGGATTTTCTTAGATAATAAAAGTGCACGTGACAAGTGAGAATGGGGGCACAAGCCATTGGTAAGTTATAACTGGTAAACACAATATTGTAATGAACATCTTGACCAAGGAACGAGTGTAAGAGATCATCCAGTGATTCGACGTCTTGACCAAATTGTCTTTTATCACTTATATTTCTGTTTAGTGTGTTCAATTTATTTTCGTTATTTCGAGTCAAGTTGAGTTTAGTCCCGAGAAAGTGTCTCGTGACCAGGACAATAGTCCACCCCCCCTAATTATTCATTTTTATTCGTGACAAGAGACAAGCTACACTAACTCCCTGTGGAATCGACCTTTGCTTACCAATAGGGACTACGACTGTCTTGGGTAAGGTTATAAATTTATTTGTAAGTTGGCTGAAACGACTGCATCGATTAAAACCCGAAGTACAACTTCGTCATTCATCAAAGTGATTTACCACCATTAAGGCAATCGTCAATTTATCAAATTTGATAAATTTGCACAAACTGGTGTCATTTAATTTTCGTTGTTGTTAGTTACTTTGTTAGTAACACTTTTGTCGACACATAACTGTAACTTATTTTTATAAATTTGCGTTTATACATTCAGCACTTTTAATAAGCACACATATTTGTAGTTCATTTTGGCATTAAATTTCTTTTAGCTGCATTTTGGGATAAGGACGTGAGCTCGAGGTTGAGCGTGGGGAACTAGCCATAGAAACTTTATAATCATAACAAAAACCTCTCTAATCGAAGTGGTGAATAAAGAATCCTACCAAAATCAGTGATTGGAGAAGAACCCTAGTGATCTTGTAAAGAAGAACCCTAATTTGTAGGTTGCAAATTCAATTTCTACCATAATTAACGAATTCAAGCTCAAATTGCAACAAAATGACGATGTTTTAACCTATGGGAAAATCAGACAAATCATGAAAGTGGTTTATTTCAAAAATTAAAAAATTATGGAAAAACTAAAATTCACTAAAAGTTGGTGTATTTTATGTCAATAACCCTTTAATTAATAAGCCCCATGACGATGTTGCCATGCTGGCAATTCTATTGCCGGGTAAGCTATAAATTAGGCAAAATTGCAATTTATGAAAAAAAATCAGAATCAATCGAAAGTTCACGTATTTTACGCTAACATTTGAAAGTCATGGTCAAAATCAGAATTCGTCAAAAATTTGTGATTTTTGGCGCTGTTTGTCCAATTCTCTACTATCCCTCTTTGAAGTGTAAAAATAAAGGATGAGAAAGGGTGGAATTCACTTTTAAAAAAATTGAGAGAGAAAAAAAATACAAAAATTTAAAGAGATAATTTTTAATTATCCCTTCTTTTCTCATGACAAATTTAATAACTTTATAATTTTTCATACATTAACATACAATAATAAAGAAAAAGTCAAAGGTTAAGATATAAAACAATATACTCCCTCCGTCCCATAATAAGTGGCCACATTCTTTTCGGCACGGAGATTAAGAAATTGAGTGTTATATGTTTTAATAGAGTGTGGCCTACAATTGTTGACCAAATTAGTGAGTAATTGTTGACTTAATTAAAGTAATTTTGGCATTTTTAGAAAGTGGCCTACAATTATTGACCAAATTAGTGAGTAATTATTGACTTAATTAAAGTAAACTTTTGTTATTTTTAGAAAGCAGCCACTTATAGTGGGACAGACGAAAAAGGAAATGTGGCCACTTATTATGGGACGGAGGGAGTATTATATTTTAGGTGAGAGAAAAAAAAAATAGAAAGAATCATGGACTATAGAGGACAAATGAATGGATGAAGGAATAGTTGGAGGCCAACCTTTCAGCTTAGTTTTTGTACTTTCAGTTCTTTTTTAATAAAGGCATATGAAATTATATACTCCTTTCATCCTCCAAAAGTATTGTTGGACATGAATTTTAAAATAATTGATGATTTTTATATATTGGAAAAAAAAATCCACCACGATATGAAATGATTGATTGAAATTAAATAATGAATGTTTTTTTTTTTTTTGTAAATAAGAGTTTTATAAGGATAAATGATAACGAAAAAGTGTGCAACCATATTCCAAAAAGAAAAATGACATATTTTTTATGGACGCCAGAAATAGCAAAAGTGACATACTTTTGGCGGATGGAAGGAGTATTTCACAATTTTTTGTGTCACCATGTCTACTATTAGATCTATAATTTTAATAATATTTTGTATAAAAATATTTTGTTTCATAAAATTATTTGGCATACTTTAACTTTTATTTCAAAGAATTGTATTTCAAGAAAATTATATAGTTTATTGAATTTGTCATCCTTAATAATGAACTATTAATTAATAAAAGTTAAATTAAATAAATATAAAAATAAAAATTGTATACCCTAATTGGGTGGAATAAACCTTAATTAACAATTAGAAAATTAAACTAAAATATACAAAATTTGAAATTGAAGAAAAATTGAAAGTTGATCTATACACAAATTGAAGCACCAAAATTGATATATTGAATCTCAAAATATTTTGAAGGAGAGAATCCCATCCTTAACCAATGAATCAAATATACATACTATGAAACTTAAAATTCAAATTTAATATGTTGTGTATTTTTTAAAGTCGTAACAGTATCTCGAAATGATTCTCCAAATTACTCCCTCGGCCCATGCAACATATTTCTAAAAGAAGTGGAAAAGAGTTTGAAGAAAAATAAGTCGTGTAGGTGTACCACAAATTAGAACTCCCAATATACAATCTAATATTCGTTATTCGCCATATATGTATATAATAATGATTATAGCAGAAGTCCTAGTATGTGGGTTATAAATAGTATTGCCAACAGTTGTTGATCTGATAAAATGGAGTTGCACGATCTTCACACAAACATGGATTTTCCTTATTATTAGGTGTTTGTACGTTTATCGTGTTGAAGCTTTTTAGGCTTTTTGAGTAGCTGACTCTTTTTTTCTGTTTTTTACGAGCTCTTTTTCGAGTCTAGGGCCCCTAGTCTGTGTATTTGTGCTTTCAAGGGTTTTTTTTTTTTTTTAGAAAAACTGCAATTTAATAATAAGTATATAATAATGATTATACACAAAAATGCATGAGTACTTATATCGTGGGAGGGAGGATGGTATCAAAGAACCTGATCCTATCCCTTAACTTATGATAAAAGAGTAACATAATTGGGTGCCATGATATTAAGGAAAAAAGATTAACATACCTTCGCGAGAAAGAACTCCCAAGACAGGTTCCCAGCCTGCGACTTCCCCGATATCATCGAGAACTATGAAACATCGTCTTCCCTGCACTTCTTTGTAAAGCCTGTGCTGGAGGCCTTCCAGGTTCATGCTATCAATACGGTACCAATCTATGAATCGGTCTTTTCCAAAGCTTTGCAGCTCTCGTATTAGTTCTCTGAGTATCTCCTCTTGACTGGATTTGTTAGAAACACGTACCCAAGCACGGCGATCAAATACATCCATGGAAGGATGATGGTATAACTCTCTAGCGAGAGTTGTCTTTCCGATACCAGCCATGCCGGTGATACAGCAAGTATAAAGTCCTGGTGCCTCATTGAAAATCACATTGCGAAGCAGCAATTGCACGTCTTCCTCCAACCCCAGCACAACTCCTTCCCAAAAAGGCAATATCTGCTGCCCTCCAACATGTTCGGATATCATGATTGGGTTCTCCACCCCCACAACCCCATATCGAGATTTGCACCTTTTCAGCCTGTCTCGGATGAACGAGAGCTCTTTGCAGAAAAGCCTGACGTGGAGGGCTTGATCTGCGGCTGTGAGGGTACCATAGTATCGATATCCCATCATCGCTCTACTATTTCCTCTGCAGAAGGTATTGATGATGTCTTCGGTTCCGTTGGCAATCTTCATCAGTTTAGATCTCAAATCATTCCTTTCAAATATATAGCTGCTGCGGCTGCGGGTGAGGAAAGCCTGCATCAATTTGAGATCATATTGTAGCCCTTTCACTTCTATCTCAACGTCTGGCCGCAAACCTGCCTCCTCACTCGTCAGCAAAAACTCCAGCCTTTCGAAAACCGACTTTTCATTTCCCCCCTCATATTTTAGTCTGAATGAAAATATAATGGAGATCTCTACAACAAGAATGTAAAGCTTTCGTATATATTCTTGTAAAGTAGAACTCTCGAGACTGCAAAAACAACCTTGCAATCTGGAATCTAGAAATTTAAAAGTGGGACGGGGAAGCTATGAAATGGTCAAAAGTTTTCTAATGATGTTACAGAAGAATAACAAATACTCCCTCCGTCCCATGAAGCATGACACAGTTTCCTTTTTGGTCTGTCCCACGAAGCATGACACGTTTCTAAAAATGGCAAAAAATTTACCCTTTATTCACATTTTCACTTTTTCACCTACCACACTTAACACACAAAATACCAATTTCTTAATTCCCGTGCCGAAAAGAAGTGTGTCATGCTTCATGGGACGGAGGGAGTACTAATATTTTGAAAAAAAAATCGTGGGACGTGCTTGGTGGAACAATTCTTTTCTCAACTATATTTAAATGCAACAGTAAAACTTATTCAACGTCTTTCCAAATACCCAAAGGTTATAGCGACTAGCGAGGCACACATTGTCAACGGGGGAGTAATAGTTTAAAGAGTTTACTAATTTATTCAGTATTATTTTAAAGGTGTTTTGCTATAATTGCATAATCAAATAGATCATATTACTAATTAAAAATTAATAACAATAAATAATATATTTTTATTTTTTGCTTTTATCATATAAAATAACATTGATTATACGTACAATGTATAATAAGATAAATATAACTTTAAACCTTAAATTATTTTTGCATTATCGTAACATATTGAACTATATATATTAGAAATTAATGGTTTTTTTTTACCATGAATTATCAATTGTCACTCACATGATCACATCCATTTTCTAGCTATAAAAAGTTGACATGACTGTGAACAAAAAAAAAACACGCTGGAAATATGAAACAAATGAAAATAAAATTGGGGTAAAATCACCTTCTCGATTCTAGGATTTGCATAGTTGCTCGACCGACAACTTCCACAACAGTTTTGTTGCCTATGGGATCTTTCCGACCAACAAAACTGCGACAGAGTATTGTTGCATCTTGGACTGTATTCTCACAATTTCCCAAAATAGAGAGACGACATCATCTGGCTCAGATGGGCATAAATGTCGTTGTTTTGGGCATGTTCATTAAAAGAAAGGATTATTAGCGCCTAAAATACATCAACTTTGAGGTAGTTTATTTATATTTTCTTTTGTGTTATGTATTTTTTTTAGATGTTATTATTGAGATGGAAGAAGTATAACCAAGAATAAAAGCCAAAACAAACTGAACTAGAAAGATTGCTAATTAAATTTGGTCAATCTATCTCTAAATTTATTCTGACCCATCTTTCCCTCCAAAAAAAAAATATATTCTGACCCCTATTTCTTATATAAAATTTGTCCCCTCAGCACTGCGACAGGGCGACATATCGACGTTCATCTTACTGACTTACAGCTAATTATCTCGAGGAATTAATCTTACATAAATTTCTTGCAATTCGGAAAGATCGATCAATAATTAGAGGTCAACTTCTCCAGCAACTTATTAAAACTAACAGTAGCACAGACATGTTGCACGTCTCTAGCCATCTTATTTCACATTATTTGTTTATTATAAAATTATGCTCCCTCCATCCTTTCACACTATGGACAACACGGATTTAATAAAAATGGTGAATACTCGTTAAACGCCACTATTAAAATTAAAAGTAAAAGAATATTACAGTTCTTCATGCTCACATCTTTAACAAGTATCCGTCCACCAATTAAAGCCCCATTTAAGGATGGGCACGGAGACTAAAAAAGTTGAAAAAAGTGTTGTGGGTGAAATATAAGGGTAATTGACTAAAGTGATAAAGTAGTTGACTAAAGTGTTAAAGGTGTTGTGTGGTGGGTCCACTAGTGATAAAGTGTAATAAATATTATAGAATATAAAAATGATAAAGTTGTTGTAAGGTGGGTCCATCAGTGGCAAATGGTAGTAAATATAGGAAAAAAAGAAGAGTACTAAAAAAGTACAAAAAGCACAATAAGGCTTTAAATGGTGAACAAAAATTTAAATGCAAATAGGGCTTTAATTCGTGGACGGAGGGATATATTAAAAGTTGTAGTAGTTTGGGTCCTTTGGGATTTAGTGGTAACGTAATCTAATTAATACATCATTATAAATAATTAAACTCCCTCCGTCTCCTAAGAGTGTATCATATTTTCTACTTTCATCCATCCCATAAGAGTGTATCAATTCCATTTTAGGACATGAACCCACTTTCTCTTTTTAACCACAACCATCCCATAAGAGTGTATCACTTCCATTTTAGGACATGAACCCACTTTCTCTTTTTAACCACAACCATTCTGAAAGACCTCTACCTATCCAAATACACATATAAAACTGCTACCCCTCTCTCCCACAAAATCTGCTCGTCGCCTTCCCTCTCTGCTTGGCCTCGCCGCCCTCTCCATCTCGACCCCTCCCTCCACCACCCCACTGTCGCCTCAATTTGCTTGTCGTCGATCTGCCGCCACCACCGCCCTCGTGCCCTCCAGCACCCCAAATTCTCGGTCACCACCGAGCTCGCGTCAGATTCAAACATTTTCTGCTAGATCTACAATTTATTGTTTTCCATTTGTTCAATTTAGGTTTAAAAATTGTTTTTACAGTAAAATTATGTTGTTGTGATCTTGTTGTAGAAGAAAGAAAAGTAAAAAATTTTAAGTAATTTGAATTTTTCAGATTATGTTGTTGTGATCTTGTTGCAGAAGAAAGAAAAGTCGAAAATGTTGCCAAACCTTGTTTGAGATTATTTGAATTTTTTGGCTGTGACCTTAATTTTGTTGCAATCTTCTTATTTTGTTATACGAATATCTAATTTCTCAGTTTATTTGATTTTATTTTTGCTCAGTCATTCAATGACTGCGAATCTGAAGCTATTCAGATTATTGAATCGAAATTGCAACAAGTATAAAGTCTTGATAAAATAGAAATAATTAATAATCCCTTAATTACAAACTTAAACATATGGACCTCACTTTTATTCACTTAATTTGTTTCTCTCTAATCTCCGTGCCGAAAAGTAACATGTCATGAATAGCGGGACGGAGGGAATATATATCAAAGAGATTTAATGTATGGTAATTTAAGTAATTATTATATTTTTATAAATATATAATTTATAAATTATTCTTAAAATAAAATAAGTAATAAATATATAAATAGAAGATTTATTCAATACACTTTTTAAACTTCTACCTAGCTATAACACAATTTTCCTCCTCTTTCAAGAAAATAAGTCTGAATTAATACCTAAGCTTCCAACGCACCATCACACATATCAAATATATATTTTTAATGAAAGATTGCTAATATGATATTTTTATATCTCTAGACTTATCATTCTAACCCTCTATATTTTTATAAGAGTCAAGTAACCCACAGCACTCCAAAAGTTCGACGTTCATCCCACATACATCCACCTAATTATCTCAAGGAATTAATTTAAAATATCTTGATCATATTCTAATAATGTGCTGGAGAAGTTGACCATCTGTCTAGCTAATTAGAGCATCCACGTTGGAGAGCTAGGATAGACTCTTGAAAATGATCCCTACCATTTAAGAGGTCGAATGTGGAGGGTGGGCTTTTAAATGATTATTTTTATCATTTAACTAGTTTTATTTGATTCTTATCACATCAAAAGGAGTGAATTGGAATAATCCTACTATTAGTTAATTATAAAAATACTCAATCATCTATTTTGCGACTCTTTGGATATGAGAATTGTGTACTAATCAAAGTCTCCCCATAACCCAACTCAAAATTGAAAAAATATATATTAAAATTGATAAATATTGGTACTCATCAAATGAAAGATATATGTTACACTCATCCGAAACTATTTATAAAGATAATTCATTTTTACGTGTGAATGCACGACCTCTATACTAGTATTATTAAAATAATTCTTCATGTTTTATCTATAAATATGTAGAGATCATGAGCAGTACTACATAAGTGAACAAGAGATTTCGCAAATCGCAAGTATATTGCAATACAATCCAAACTTTTCTTCGAAATCGTTTCACGTCTTGTTTACTTACACGTCAAAAACCCAAACTTCATTCCAAATTTTTTCAGTTCTTATTAACCTACTCATCACTACATATCTTCTTTTCTTTCTCGCCCTTCAAGCCAGCCTCATTTATTATCTTCAATCCCTCCGTTTGATTTCCTCAAGCTGTACAAAATCATATTCCTTTAAGGCTAGGGGATGGCCTATGCTGTTCTTCATTCAGTAGCCCAAACAATAGACCGAATCCTGAATCATGGAGAATATTCCCTTTCTGTTGAAGGAAAACAACAGATTGCTTCGGTACTTGATGATGTTATTTTCTTGCAAGAAATTCTTGATAAATTTCCACGAAAAGCGGAGAACTGGGAAACAAGAATCAGCGACGCCGCTAATGAAGCAGAAGATGTTATTGAGCGTTTCATGTACGAGGATACCCGGTTGCGTTACAAGTCGATCAGATCAGCTGCAGCTAGACGACAAGTAGCAGTAAGGCCTACAAATCATCTGCACGATTTTCATGAGCTCAAAATGGTGATGAAGGAGTTCAGCGCAATAGCTCGAGTTACAAAACGCTTCAGAAATGTGCGGCTCAATGATATTCCAGCGATGCAGTCGGCGCCGCCCCCTAGTCCGTCGTCAACGTCGGCCCCCGCTGTAGATGGTTTCACGGTTGGTCTTGACGAGGATTTGGAAAAAATAAAAGATTTGGTTTGTGGAGAATCATCCAAACGCCAGATAATCCCAATCACAGGGATGGGTGGTATTGGAAAGACCACATTAGCCAAGCGTGTTTATCATGACCAGTTAATAATGGAGGAATTTGCAGTTCGTGCTTGGGTCACTGTGTCGCAGGATTACAAGATCGAAAATATTTTTGCAGATCTTCTATACTCCTTGCAAAATATAGTCGGCGAAGGAACTTGGAGAAGTAGTGACTCAACGGAAGACAAAGTCTACCAAATATTGACAGTAAGGAAGTACCTTATTGTATTGGATGATCTGTGGAGTGAAAAAGCTTGGAACGACATTAAGAGAGCATTTCCCGATACCGGGAAAGGAAGCCGACTCGTGATAACCACAAGGATAGAGAGTGTGGCTTCTCATGTGGATTCTTCGAGCCCCCTTCACAAGATGCGTTTCCTCGATCCGGATCAGAGCTGGGATCTCCTCGAGCGAAAGGTGTTTTCGAGCATAGATTGTCCATCTCGTTTGGAGGCCATCGGAAAGGATATTGCAACGAGTTGTGGAGGGCTGCCGCTAGCGATTGTGCTAGTTGCAGGTATCTTGTCCACGATGAGTGAGACACAGTCCTCATGGGAAGAACTTGCCAGAAAGGTGCATTCATCTGTAGACGAAGAAGAAGGGCACTTTGAGAAGATAATATCTTTGAGTTACACCCACTTGCCTCATTATTTGAGGCCCTGTTTACTGTACATGGGAGGCCTTCCAGAAGATTACACGATTCGTGTCTCAAAGCTCATCAAGTTATGGATAGCCGAAGGCTTCGTGAAACAAGAAGAGGAGGCTGAAGAGTATTTGAAGAATCTTGTGAAGAGAAGTCTGGCCTTGGTCACCACAATCAAGTCCAACGGCAAAATCAAAAGTTGCAGCGTCCATGATTTGGTACGTGACTTGTGCAAGAGAAAAACTCTAGATGAGAATTATGAGCGTCGTATGAGTGTTGCTCATCCTGATCTAACGTTCCTTGCAAGAGCATATGCCTCGACCCTGCGTTCTGTTATAAGCTTCCAACCTAATGACAGCTCATTGGGCGGTCTACGGAAGTTCAGCTTGCTGAGGGTGTTGGATGTAGTGGATACTGATGCCTACTTGCTCCCTGCTCCGATATTTGAGCTGTTTCATTTGAGGTTCCTTGCCTTTGGCTGCCCGATGGAGATTCCACCAGCCATATCCAGGCTTCAGAATCTTCGCACTTTAATCATCCGCCCCAGCAAGAGATTAAGGCACTACTCAAGTGATGAGCTGTATCTACCACTGGAGATTTGGATGATGCCACTTTTAACAAATCTTGTTTCCTTCTTTGATCTTCTACCCAATCCAGAAGAAGCAGCTTCTGCTCTAGAGAACCTACTTACATTGTCTGTGGTGAAGAAGTTGATATGCACCAAAGAGATGATGGAAAAGATTCCCAATGTCAAGAAATTGGGAATCACTTATTTTGGAGACAAATACCAAGAAGATTATCAGCTCCACAATCTTGTTCTTCTACATCAACTTGAAAAGCTGACATTAGTTTTGAGAAAAGGTCCTCTTGTTGGGCGAGAAGTCAACCCTGTCTTTCCAGAGACGCTAAGAAAGTTAACCTTGAGTGGGTGGCGATTTCCTTGGACATATATGGAAGTTGTTGGATCTCTGCCCAGTCTTCAAATACTCAAATTGAGAGATTTTGCATGTGAAGGTGAGGTGTGGAAGACTAATCCACTACAGTTTCCTAGTCTGGAATTTTTGCACATTGATGCTTCTAATTTGAAGGAGTGGATTACTGAAAATAGTCACTTCCCCAAACTCAAGCGCCTAGTACTTTACCGTTGTCCTTCATTGAGTGAGATTCCAGAAGCAATTGGAGAAATAACAGCACTTGAACTGATCGAGGTTGATTATGCTAACGAATCTCTTGCGGAGTGTGTCAAACAGATCCAAGAGGAACAAAAGGGCTACGGAAACTACTCCCTTCAAGTTCGTCGGGTGCATTATAAGGTTAGCTTCTCCTAGTCGGTTTCATTCAACCTTTCAAGTACTTTTGTGGGACTATTTAGCTCTTCGATCTTGTCTTTTGGGAAGTATTCGTGGTTTAAAAGTCTCCATCTCCATACTTTGCACATGAGTGTTAGTCTATTTTGTTAATTGAGTATTTCTGTTTGACCTTTCAGGGCTTTTAATTGTTCCGCGTGATGTGATGATTCAGATCCCAAATCAATTTTTGGAAGCGTCATCAACCTATGCAATTTATTTAGTAACCTTTATCTTTTGTTCAAACTTATTGATCCAAATCCCTGTTCTTTAATGCCTTTCTATGTACTTCTTAATATTTGTATGAAAGCCAAAAGAATTGTATTATGAAAATCTTCATTCTGTCCCGTTTCTATGTAGTTACATGAAGAACACATATAATTGGTTAGAGTTATTTTAACTCTACTAATTATTTATTCATTTTGAATAAATTCTTGATTTCATCTTATTCATTAAACAATTTATTAGAGAATTAATACTCATATATTTTCGTATGCTACAAAGAAGGAAGAAGAAGAAATAATATCTCACATTTTCAGATATTATAAAGAGTGGAGGACCCTTTCTCAAAAAAAAAAAAAAAAAAAAAAAAAAGAGTGGAGGAGGAGAAGAAATAAAAGAGTTCAAATTATTTAAGTCCACTATCTATAAAGCGGTTTGTAAAAATAGGTCAATATGTTTTGGACTTGCAAAAATAGATCAATTATTTTTGTTTTGGTGTTCTTAGGTCACATTTGGACCCAATTCAGCGTTTATAGGCCATATTTTTTTGGTCAAGATGTGGTCCAAAATAGTTTGCTTGGGTTCAAAAGGAGCTCACAGATGTTGAAATTTAAAATAATTGGCCTATATTTGCAAAACACTCTAAAATTAGCCTATTCAAAATTTATTTAGTAAAAATTACATAAGATATATACTTTCGTTTAGGTTATGAAGTGAAAAAATGTCATAAAAAATCAATATGAAATTTAAATTGCATAATTTTATTTTTATAAACAGATTTTATATAGATTTTACAGATTTATATAGATTTTACATTTGTTGAAATATCGTAAAGTTGAATGTTGAATTATAGCATTAATAAAATATGAATAACATAAGAAAAATATAGTTTATTAATTCATTATTTTAATATATGGACTCATTCAATAAATTTAATTATTGGTCAAAGTAATATTAGATATATTAAATTAACTTTTTAATAAAAATATAACTATTTATTTTTACAATTAAAAGTTAATTATATAAGATGAGACACTATACACAAATATTTATATAGACTTCAGTCAAGATTAAGTTGATTAAATATCAATGTGGGATAAGAGATGTGATTTATGGGGAAAAAAAATGAGAATGGAGCTAACTTTAGAGATTTCAAAATGCTTGAATTCTAAAATATCACATTGGCAAATTTGATTTTTCCTATTATAAAAAAGATGTATTATTAGTTAAAGATTAAGTTGACTAATCCCTTGCAAAATTGAAGTTACAAAAAATGCTTGCGAGCGCGGATTGTAAATGAGATTCTTTGTACAACGATTTATTGTGTACCACTAGTCTCACTCTTAATTTTTGTATTTTTTTTTTCTTTGATTTTAATTTGTTATATATTTTAATATAATTAATTAGGGTTCATTCATCCCATTAGATTTTATAATTATTTTTTTATATTTATTTGAATTAATAATGAATTATTTGGGTTGATTAAAATTCAACGTTATGATATACTTCTCTATTTTTTTTTAATTTCAAATTTTAGTGATAAATATTAGTTAGAGTTTATTATACTAATATTTTTTATTTTTATAACAAACACTTAAAAAATAGATAAATTAAGAGTAATACACAGTAAATGAGCTAATTGTTAAAATAGGACCATAACTTTGATGTGTTTTAAAAAAATGGACTATATGTTACATAATTTGAAAATGAGGACCATATCTTCCATGCATTTTAAAAAAATAAGGACTATAACTTCCATTTTTTATATTTACACTTCTATTTCGGGCCGTGATGTAAGCTATAGTAGTCCTTATTTTGATGTGTAAAAAATAGAAGTTATAGTTTTCATTTTCAAATTTCGTAACATATAGTCCTTATTTTCAAATTTTGTAACATATAATCCTCTTTTTAAAAACATTGAAAGTTAGGGTACTGTTTTAACAATTAGTTCCACGGTAAATTACGAAAGAAAGAATCCCATCCATAGTGGGTTTGATAACGTGTCCGCTACTAATAAATAATTTAATTTCGAAAATTCATAATCTGTTAATAATTAAGCGACAGCTCACTGCCGCGTTAATATAGTAGCCGACGACTAGATCACTAGTACACGTTATCCCCGGCGTCAATGTCTACAAAAACACATGAGTAGTCGCAGCAAATAGATAGAGGATATCAATTGAGAGATGGCGGATGCAGCAGTGGAGTTCCTGCTTAATAACCTCAAGGATCTTCTGGTTACCCACTCCCATCTAATCACCGACACCAGGAATCAGATCGAGTGTCTGGAGAAGGATCTTCGCCTCCTGAACGCCTTTCTCAAGGACTCGGTGAAGAAGCGGATAACTGATGAGACTACAAAAGTGCTGGTCCAGAACATTCGCGATGCCGTTTATGAGGTGGAAGATGTCATTGACGCCTTCATTACCAAGGTCATGGAGAGAAAGTCCGAGTCTGGAACTCTTATGTCTTTCATCAGTTCATTTAAGCCTTCTGTCGATCTCCACGGCATCGTCAGAAAGGTCGAGGAGGTCAGCAAGAAGGTCGAACGGGCAAGGAGTGAATTCGTCAACCTCAGAATCGATGAAGACAGATTTGAAACGCTTCAGGTTCCGCTCTTCATTAATCTGATGCATGCTTGCTTATATTAAAATAGATTCTCTATTGGGCCTTCTAGTAGGACATGCATCTCCTATTGCATTAATGAATGGTCAACATATGATAATACTAAGTAATGGATTTAGGATTTATGTAAGGAAAATATACACCCGAGCATTAAACAATCATAAAAATGCCACACAAATTAATATGCTATCTGCCTAAAATCTTAAATTGTAAATTGAAGTTTTGGTGGCTTTTCCTGACTTGCATATGGTACACAGGGCAAATGATGCATTTTAATTTAGGGTTAGTTCAATTTAACTGAAGACGTACAATTTAGGCCGAAATTGTAGTTACAACGCAATAAAAGAGACTCCTTTTATTTACTTATTTTTTTTGCATATTACTCCATCTGTCCACGTATTAAAGGCCTATTTCATGCTCGATACGAAAACTATGAAAGCTGATAAATGTATTGTAAGTGAAATATAAGGGAAGTTGACTAAAATGATAAATGTGTTGTGTGGCGGGCCCACTAGTAGTAAAGTATAGTAAATATAGAATATAAAAATGATAAAGGTATTGTAAGGTGGGTTCATTAGTTGCAAATGGTAGTAAATATAGAAAAAAAAATTAGAGTAAAAAAGTACAAAAAATATATTAGGCTTTTATTTGGTGGACAAAAATTTAAATACAAGTAGGCCTTTAGTTCGTGGACGGAATGAGTATAAATTTGCAAATTAGTCATCATTTCCATATTATATTGGGAAAAATATAGTTTATATCTTAAATATGGAACATTTAACAAAAATATCATGAATGATTGATAATTACAATAAAACACCCAAATTATTTGAAAACTAACAAAAGTGCTTCAAACTATTGATAATTTAAGTCCCCAAGGGGACATCAAGCGGTGCGAACTCCTGTCTACGAACAGTGAGGTCCAGGGATCAAACCCCATCGTTCCTCTTCCCCGAAAAGTTAAAAAAAAAACCTATTGATAATTTAAAAAATAAGAAAAAGACAATAACACTTTTTTGACAAGTTATTCTAAGCTAGCCAAAAGACTCAACATCCCATTTATTTTATTTTAAAATTAAAATTCAAATTTCACGTTGTAAGCCATGTCAGAAATCTTTTTTTTGTTAGTTTAACGCAAATTATTAATTGTAAAAAGTTAGTATAAAAAAATTAATAAAAATTGGTACTTAACCCATACCTTATTTACTCTGACTTTTCGCAGTTTCATTACTCTCAATACTAATTACTCTTCCGTCCACAATTTAATGTCCCACTTTATAGTTTGCGCGGAAATTAAAAAAGCTGAAAAAAGTGTTGTGGGTGTTGTGCGTGGGTCCACTGATAATAAAGTATAATAAATATAGAATATAAAAGTGATAAAGATGTTTTAAGGTGGATCCATATATTAGTGGCAAAAGGGTAGTAAATATAGGAAATGTAAAAAAGTACAAAAAGCATAATATGACTTAAGCCTTTAATTTATGGACAAAAATTTAAGGGCACAAAGTAAGACTTTAAATTGTGGACGGAGAGAGTATAATACTCCATTCGTCCGTGATCAACGTTTCCTTTTTGCATTTTAGCAAGTCCACAAAAAATATTCTCTTTCAATTTTTAAACACTACCACACAACACAAATGATTATAATGGAACCCAACCTTCACTTGTCCACCACACATTTTCAAACACTAACCTACAATAACACCTTTAAAGTGGGACCCTAATTTCACTCCCAATATAATTTATTAATGTGGGACCAAACTCCACTTTTCCACTACACACTTTTAAACACTAATCTTTAATATCACTTTTAGGGCGTGTTTGGTTTTGGGTAAGGGATTAGTCAGTATAGTTAGTAAACTAGACTATTAGCGTAGATAAATATGTGTTACTAATATTGATTGGTTATTTGCTATTATGGTTAATTAATCATGATTTTCGTTTGGTATCCATATTTCTAGATTAGATAAGCTTAAAAATAGACACAATTGCAGGGCCGTATTAATTATCCTGCGTAATCGAGAGGGGAGGCGGTATTAATTATTCTGCGTAATCCGAATTTTTAACTCAGGGCCTTTCACATATCACAGGGCCATCCACATAAGTGTTATAGAATACCAAACTCTTTACTACTCTGTATTAACTTAACTAATATGCTGTAAAACTCAAAACCAAACAGGCCCTTAATGCGGGATCCAAACTCCACACACAACGCCCTCATCGAACTTTTTTTAAAACTCGCACCAAGAAAAGTGGGGAACATTGATCGTGGACGGAGGGAGTTCTATTTTTACCACTTTCAATAATAATTATAAGTTTATAACACTTTTTCAATTTCATCTTAAAACTGGTGCTCCTCCCTCCTAGGAGGTTATTTGTGGGACGGAAGGATTATTATATATTTAAATGAATATATTAATTCGTTAGGTAAATGTATCAATTAATTACATTATCTTATTGAACTATTTGAATATATCTAAAACTCTTTTTAGAATCTTGAAAAAGATAGATATCCTATAAAATTTAACTATTTAACTAGATAGGTAAAAATAACAATAAGTCACTATATATTATGTAAATAAATAGCGTACATATAAAGTAAATTGTATATAAATATTAGCATACCTTGATATGTATATATTTGAAAATTTAGTATAAATGCTAAATTTATTTAAAAATATAGCAAAATATTTATTAATTTAGAGAGGCATTAATATATTGATAGATTTTTTTTTAAATATAGAGCATTTCTTAATTTTAGAAATTATAATTTTAAAAATCAAGTTATAATGTGTTAAAATAAATTAGAGATATTATTTAAATTAAATAAATGCATATATCTATTAATTCATCGTGATTGGTATTATCCTGAGTTTCCTTTTTGAGTTGTTCTCCTTCGCTTTTAAAGTTTTGTGCCCTTAGTCTGCGTCTTTGTTCTTTCAAGGGATCTTTTTTCTTTTTCATTTTTTAATAAATCTCAATTTAATAATAGAGATTCTAATAATGATCAATTTGAAGGCGATTCAACAATAAGTTCATATTGTAACAAGTTACTAAAGTATTCATAATTGTAATATTTTAATGATTATTAATTTATGATTTTATGGGACCTATGTATTTATAATATTCTCTAAAAAATTATTATTTTATTCAAAGATTGATCATTTTAACAAGTGACACAAGTTAGGACTAGAAAAATTTATTAGTTTATGGAGTTTATTAATTTGTTGAGTATTATTTCCAAAAGATTTTATTATAGTTGTAGAATCAAAATAAATTAAATTCTAATTAAAACAACTAAATATAATATACATTATATCTATATTTTTATTTTATTAAATATAATAAAATTGATTACGCGCATAACATACGCTCTTTCTGCTGGTGATAATAAAAACAAGATCCTTCCTCCGTCCACAATCAAAAAATGTTTCCTTTCCACTTTTAAACAATATCCCACAATACAAATAAATAATGTGGGACCCAAACTCCCCTCTCCAATCACACATTTTTGAACACTACCCCACAATAACACGTGTAATGTGGGACCCAAACTCCACCAACACTCAAACTTCATTTCTCCACAACACATTTTTAAACACTGCTCATTATAACACATTTAATGTGGGATCCAAACTCCACTCACAACACACTTATCTAACATTTCTTAAAACTCTCACCCAAAAAGTTGGGGAACATTGACGGTGAACGGAGGGAGTATTACATTATTGTCCTTAACTTAGATTAAAAAACAAGGACATAATAAGAAAATTGAATTTTGTAAAACAAGGCTAGCTCTATTATAAACTTATTATAGATATAGATTACAAAATGCTAGTTTTATATCTAGAGTTTTCTAATGTGCAAAACTTTTTAACACTTGTGAAACAGGTTCGTCTGCCAAGAGAGAAGGATGTGGTGGGATTCGCAGATGTGACTGATGAACTAATAAGTCGTTTGACTGAAGAAACCGACTACTTCGATATCATCTCTCTTATTGGTATGCTTGGCTTGGGAAAGACGACGCTGGCATGGAAGGTTATGAATGATCCAAAAGTCATCTTGCGGTACCCTACGCGTATATGGCTTTATATATCTCAAGAGTTTTCAGACAGGGAAATATTCGTAGCTATTCTGAAAGAGATGGATATTGTACCCGGTGATATAAATGAAAAGAGAGTCGAGGAATTAGCCAGGATGGTTGCCGCTGCACTCGAGGGAAAAAGTTTCCTCATTGTCATGGATGATGTATGGAGTCGGGCTGACTGGGACAGACTCCGCATTGCTCTGCCGCATGGCAATAAAAAGGGTAAAGTATTGATCACCAGTCGTATGGAGGATGTGGGCAGGTATGCTAGTAACCCAAGGGATCACCACGAGTTGCGTTTCTTCAAAGACGAAGAAAGTTGGGAGCTGCTCCGGTTAGAGGCACTCCACCAGAGGGAATGCCCTTCCGAGTTAACAAGTGTGGGGCAAATGATTGCAAAAGATTGCAAAGGATTGCCACTTGCAGTAGTAGTCATAGGAGGCATCCTTGCAACAATGTTTTCAGCTTCAAACTTAAATGCAACGATGAGAGATTGGGAGACGGTGTCCAGTCGGGTGAGCGCATATTTTAGTGATGACCCGGCTGATCGCATGAAGAAATTTATATCTCTGAGTTACGCAAACTTGCCTTATCACTTGCGCGCATGCTTCCTCTATTTGGGGATGTTCCCTGAAGACTATGAAATCCCAGCATCGAAATTGATCCGCATGTGGATTGGAGAAGGCTTCATACATCAAAACGATGATTATAGCTTGGAGGAGACTGCACAAAAGTACTTGGAGGAACTTATCAACAGAAACTTAGTCAGAATTGACAAGTTTAAGCCTAATGGCAAGGTTAAAACATGCAGGATTCATGATGCCTTACGTGATTTCTGTCGAATTGAAGCTGGAAGGGAAAATGAAAATTTTCTCCAAGAAATCAGGTATAAAGGAGGATTTACACCTCCAATTGATGATTTGGGTAAATATCGGCGCCTTTCTGTTCATTCCAATTGCTTGAATTTTATATCTTCAAAACCTTCTGGTCCTCGTGTCCGCTCATTCGTTTGTTTTCCCAAGTATGAATTTATATTGCCCTCCGAATACATTTCACACATCCTTGAAGCTTTCAAATTGCTCAGAGTGTTAGATGTTAAACCCATCAAATTTACCAGACTTAGCAGTAACATGTACAAATTGGTTCATTTGAGGTACATTGTCTTGTCGTTCAATTTGGACACTCTTCCTTCAGACTTCAGCCTGCTTTGGAACATACAGACGCTTATTGTTCACACGATGTCTCGTACACTGAAGGTTAAAGCAGATATATGGAAGATGAATCAGTTGAGGCATTTTAAGACTAATGCGTCAGCTACCTTGCCCAAGCCAAGTAAAAACATTAAACATAATGCAGAGCTTCAAACACTCGGCACAATTTCAGTGGAAAGTTGCACGGCCGCAATTCTCGTGCAAGCTTGTAACTTGAAGAAATTGGGCATTCGTGGACGACTAGCCTTCCTTATGGAAGGACAGGTTCAACCATTTGATAGGTTGGGGGAAATGAAATATATCGAAAAGCTGAAACTAATCAATGATGTATATCCTAGACCACCTTCTGTAGGCCAATTGGATGCCCTTCCTCATCCTTACCAGTTCCCATCTAACCTTAGGAGCCTTACACTAGTTGCTACTTTCCTCGATTGGAATTGCATGTCTACCCTTGGATTGCTACAGAAGCTCGAGGTGCTCAAACTGAAGGATAAGGCGTTTATGGGAAGTGACTGGGAGACAGTTGAAGGAGGCTTTCGGCAACTTGAATTCTTGCACATTGAAGAGACAGATTTAGCTGTTTGGAATGCTTCATCTCATCATTTTCCTAGACTCAGAAGCCTTGTGCTCAAGAACTGTGACAAGCTTCGGGGAATTCCAATTCCGATGGGTGACATAGCAAGTCTCCAAATGGTGGAGCTGTACAATAGTGTATCTGCAGTAGCCTCAGCCAGGGATATTCAGGATGCAAAAAAAGCCAGAGGCTGTTCATTCAAGCTCTCAATTTTTCCTCCTCTGAAAGATTAATCTTGATTTATCTCGACAGGTAAGTTACCTTCAGTCCAAGCAAATATTTTTAGATAATTCCGTAATAATCTTTAATCAGGTAGAATTTGCTAAAGTTTCTATTTAGCAATGTATTTTTTTTTTTTTCTAGTCTTTGACTCTTTGCCTTGATCACTTTTTCTTGAGTCTCTTCAGCATATGGCAGGCTTCTTAAGATGATATCTATATTTATAGCTAGAAATTTTCTCTCTCTCATATGTCAAAATTGATTGGTGTTTTCTATCCTAATGCAGTATACGTAACCTTTCTGTCTACATGAATTCTACGCTTTCAAGATTAATAGATTAATTAGACAACCAAAACGGGAAACTGCAATTTGTTCTCCAAACTGTAGTATTTTTTAGGGTAATTTGCCTCAAAATATACCAACTTTGACTCAATTCTTATTTTGTCTCTAACCTTTCAATCTTTGCCAAGAAATATATCACCTTTCAAATTGTAGCAAATCTTGACATTCCCATTTTCAAATTATTAGAAATCGACCCCTCAAGAATAGAA
The DNA here is from genome assembly GCF_028751815.1 of Salvia miltiorrhiza. Lineage (NCBI taxonomy): Eukaryota > Viridiplantae > Streptophyta > Magnoliopsida > Lamiales > Lamiaceae > Salvia > Salvia miltiorrhiza. Next base: position 3,827,881 of record NC_080389.1, read on the forward strand.
AATTGCAGAATAACCCCAACAAAATACAATCCATGACAAAATACCCTCATTATGATTTCTAAAACAGTTTAACAAATAATCAGGCCCAACATGCTTCCGTAACACTTCGAAATAAATCTTAAATTTAAACCAACATTATACCTTTGTCGACTGGTCTTCTTCAGGAGTCAGTCTTGTTGCGTTTTACGGCTCGTCTGCCCACCCGGCACGCACCAACTACACTCTCGCAAGAGATGGTTGCAACCCTTCTCCTTCACTAAGTGCCGACTCAATACTTTGTTGGAAAAATTAAAGAAGATATTTTTACTCAACCGGAATAGTTGGACAAAAACTAAGCGTTTATAGAGGAATTATATAATAATTAATTTATTTCATAAAATACTCCCCAAGGGAGGAGACTAACTTGTTTAGCTACTCATAGTAGCTAATACTTGTGTACATAAAAAAACTAAAACTAAAAACGAAAACTTTGAAAACAAAATTAAAAGATTACAAAGATAATTTAGAGAGAGAAAGTGCTTGTGAAAATGTGTTGTGATTTTCGGATGCCTTCTTCTCTCCAGAGCTTGAGTTTATATAGAGGTTTGATCCCCTCTATTATTGCTTGGTTGTTGGCCTCGGATTCTTTCTTCGTGGCCAGCTATCTTGAATGTGACCTCCACCTTCTTTTGTCGGCCATAATTGCCGACACTAGTTAGTGTCATCACATGGTGCTGGACCCTTACTTTATCGCTTTGTGATAATGCTGGTAGGGGCCGGCTGCTTTTCCCTTCCACTCACGTTTTGTCCTGGAGTGTTTTGTGAGTGGTCCTTCTGTCATTCCACCCACTTTTGTCGTTTCTTTTGTGGGTGCGATCCTTGCTGTGAATCACATGATTCACTTTGCTTTGTCGGCCACCTTACTTTTTTGGTGCCCGAGGTGTCCTTCCCTTTGGAGTCTGATGCTCATCATGTTCATCAGACCGGAACCTCCTTCTGTCAGGCTTCGGGAAGAATCCTTTGCCGAATTCTGGCTCCTTCTGCGATGAACATTGATCGCAGACTTTCTCAATCCAATGGCCCAGATGAGCCATGTTGCAAAATTTGCGACGAGTCTCCTGGCTCCCCGCTATCTTGTTTTCCCACAACATTTGCCGTTTCTTTTCGAAAGATTTTTCGGCAAAGGGGGTCGTAGTTCCTGTCATTGTGTTAACCAGGAACGTTCCCAGATCCGAGCTTTGGTAGAACTTGAATCTGGACTTCATTTTGTCCATCTCTGTGAGACAGACCCATAGGCCCCATGCTTGTCTAGTGGAGATTTGCTCCTCCTTGAATGTTGAGACGATTGCGGCCTGAAAATCGGGAACTTTGATCCGGTTCAGGGCTCCCGTATCAGGTCTTCGAAGCTTGATGAAGTGGAAAGCTTCACGAATCCCTTTTCCAACTGGCTCTAGCGCTGCACTGAAAAAGTACAACTCCAGAACATCTCCCCGTTTTAGGGACTCGTTGTTCTCCCATGCATCAAACACCGTCTTTTGGATCCATTTAGGTAGACCCTTGATTTCGGTGAAGGCTGGAGAGGTGGTATAAACTGAGGCCAACGCCCCAAACTCATACTCCATCCGTCCCAATATTCAAGTCCCGTATTCCTTTTTGAGCCGTCCCATGTAACAAGTCCCCTTTCCTTTTTTGGCAATAATTAGGACTCAATTAAGCATTTAATTAAGTCTTTATACCCACTTGCTTTTCTCTCTCTCTCTCTCCTCTCTCTCTCTCGTCTCAACCCCACTGCCTCTCTCTATTTTCTCTCCCACTGCCTCTCTCTATTTTCTCTCTCAATCTCCTCCACCGCCATCCTCTTCCACCGCCATCCTCTTCCACCGCTTCCCACCTCTCCACCTTCACCGCCTCTACCACCACTGCGCCGGACTCCAACACCTCCTGCTCCGCCTCGCGTCTCCGCCGCCAACGCAACTCGCGCCGCCTCCAACACCTCCTGCTCCGCATCGGGTCTCCGCCGCCTCGCGCTTCCGTCTTCACCGACTCCAACGCCACCGCCGCTTCGCGCCTCCTCCTACGCCGCCTTCCACCGCGGGCAGATCTGCTCAAATAATTTAGGGATTTGCAGGTATTTAGGGAAAATTGTCTGGTTTTGGTTGTTGGGGTGGGGTTGCATATTTACAGAGGGTGGTGCGGTTGTCGCCGGAGACAGGGAGAGAATAGGGAAGGAAGAGGGCGCTGGTGGTGGCGGCGGACAGATCTCTGGCCATGGTGGTTCTCTGCCCAGCGCCGGACTCAATTTTGCTAGATCTGGGAGAGAGACTGCCGGAGATCGCCGGAGAGAGACCACCGGAGAGAGAAGGTGGTCTGTGAGAGATAAAATTTCCAGAAGGTGGCTGGAGAAACCACCGGAAATGATTTTGATTAATTTCCAATTTTTTAATTTTGCTATATTCCTTGTTGTATTAGTTAATTGAATTAGTAAATAAAATAACATTAAATAAAGTACTAATTATGTGGTCCCTACTACTTTTACATTCATTTTAACTCTCCTAAATACCCGTGCCCAAAAGAAAGGGGACTTCATTAACGGGACGGAGGGAGTACCATTCCTTGACATCGTTTGGATTGGCTCCTGGCGTCGTCCAAACCCAAGGATATTTTCCCACAACATCAACCCGGCAATTTCCCGGATTAATGCCCTTCCTTGTGAGAAGTTTCTCCCACCTGTCTTGATACATCTGCCAAGAAGGAGAAATTTCAATAAAATCAGTATCAACCTTAAGTTGGCCTGTCATTGGCCTAAGATTGATCTCTTCCTCTTTTACCCCAGAGGTGGAGGGTTGACATGTTGAGTCAGGGTGTGATCCCTTAACAACATCTTTTCCTCGAGGGTCCGGCTGTGAAACCATCGCCTCAGGACTTGTGCTAGGGGTACTTGAATCCCCTGCTACAGGTAATCCGTCCTGTACGGAAAGCATTGCTTTAATCCGATTATCTCGGATAACGCGCAAGAGCGGCTTGTTGAGTACTTCCTGAAGATTGAACATCTTCATGAAGCAAGCATTGATTTGGTTGGATACTTGGGCTTCGTCAGCCGCTTGTATCTTTCCCGCTTGTTTGGTGTGTAGAACACACTTTTCCCATTCTTATTGTAGCAGCTCTAGACTTTCAAAGAGCTGCGCCTGTTTTGCCTCGATGGCCTCCACCTCAGGGAGCTCCATCCCTTGTAAGGAAATCTGCAAGAACATTTTGATCAGATTTCAAGATGACAATATCATAATCATAATATTGGCATTCTGCTTGCCATCTAAGCAATCTAGCCTTTTCAGGTTTAGATTCTATCTTTTTTGTTAAGAAAGCTTTAACGTTAGTGTTATCTACTTTCAAAACGAATTTTTTAGCAAGTAAGAAAAGCGGCCATTTTTTAAACGCCTTTCGCACTGCAAAGAATTCTTTCTCGTTGATGTGCCATCGCACAGCTTCGTTGTCGGAGAAAAGACCGCTACAATATCTGCAAGGTTCTTCTCCATAAGGGGTGATCTTTGTAAGCACAGCTGCCCACCAGAAATCACTCGCGTCGGTGTAGAGGACCAAGTCATCCTCGTCTTGTGGTATTGAAAGTTTCGGGAGATTTTTGCAAATCTCTTTCAACTTCTTCATACCCTCTTGATGTTCCTCCTTCCATATGAATGGAACATCTTTCTTCAGTAGTGGACTGAAGACCTTTCTGTGTTCTGCAAGGTTTTTGATAAACATCCCTGCAAAATTGACAACCCCGAGAAAACTTTGGAGCTGCTTCTTCTCCTTGAGATCCTCCGGAAATCCCTGGACTTTTTCCACAATATGATTTTGTAGAATTATCCCAGTTTCATCGATCTCAATTTCCAGAAACTCCATCTTCTGGGTGGCTATGACTGCCTTCTTTTCAGACAGCACTAGTCCTTCTTGTTGACAAACATCCGCAAAGATCTCCAGATGCCTGACATGTTCATGAATGTTCTTTGATGCAATAAGAATGTCATCAATATAAACAAACATAAACGAAGAATAATCTTTGAAGAGATTATCCATCTTCCTCTGGAATATCTGAGGCGCGTTGGCTAACCCCATTGGCATGACATTCCAGACATAATGTCCTTGTGGAGTTGAGAAGGCTGTGAACTTCTTACTCCCTTCCTCCATGCGAATCTGGTAAAAACCTGATTTGCAATCGAACTTTGAGAATACCCTTGCACTTCTGATGCAGTTGATAAGGTGTTCTCTGCTCGGGATGAAATATCCATCGAACTCAAGAATGTCATTAATCCCCTTATAATTAATGACCAATCTTGGCTTTCCTCGCTTGATCTCCCCATGATTTCTCATCAGAAATCCAGGACTGCTGTAAGGCGACTTCCCTGGTTCGATCAGCTTTAAATCAAGGTGTTCCTTGATTATACTCCTCATATCCTGTTGATCTTGAGTGTTCATCAGGATAGGTCTGAACCTAACGAACTCATGCTCCTTTCCAGTTTTAACTTTCAAGGTTGCTTTGAGCTGGTTCTTGTCCCACCATGCCAAAGGATCCTCGTGGTAACATTTCTGAATCCTCATTTTGACGTCGGCAATGGACACCTGTTCTTCTTCCTTGATATCTTGATGTGATATCAGGGAGACTTTGAGGATTTGACTTTCTTCCTCGGAGAGATCTGGGAATCCCTCAGTTCTGCATTTGAGCAAAACTTCTCCGAATCTCCTTTGATCCTTCATCTGGGGTCTCCGGAGTCTGCCATCATCACCACGCTTGCTGCGGAATTTAATTGGCATTGAGCGATGAAAGGCTCCATTGAGCCTTTGCACAATGATCTTGTGATCACAATTGGTTGTGAACACTAGCCTCCTGGCTTCATTGTCTTGTATATACCGCTTGAAGCTTTGCAGAAAATTATTTCCGAATAATATATCTGCTCCGGTATCATGGAAATAAATTGGTGGAGTTTTGACCTTGTACCAAGGTGTCTGTCCTGCTCCGCCGATCAATATTTCCGTTTGTTTTACTCCCTTTGATAAGAGCAAAATCTTTTTGGAGAAATCCCTTCCTGCAATTCGAGGTAGATCTTCTTCCACTTCTGCTGGAAAAACACCTCGTTTTGCTGTACAGATTCCTGCTCCCGAATCCACGTAAGCAGCGAAATATTCTGCTTTGAATTTCTCATACAACATCCCTACAGAGATGTATATCGAGAATGGACTTGTCATTGGATCATCACTCTTTGGCGTCCAATTGTAATCTCCATTCCTCCTGATTTCCATGACCATGGTTTATATTTGTCAAGGAAATCCCATCCTAAAATCAGGACGTCCGCTTCTTGTCCGGCTTGGCCTTCGGTCTGAATTTCAAAACCTCCAACCTCAAGAGTTCCGATGTATCGGTTGTCTCCTGGATTCGCCAGATAATACAACGAACTACAAGGAAACTTGTTTTCCCTGTTTGTTGTATCAAATCTTGTGGAAACTTGTCTCCATCCTTCGGGACATTTGAGCTTGATTCTCATGTCCAGAACCGGTGTTTCCTGAATCGCCCTTCTCTCATACGAATGAGAGAAACTTCTTGTTATAGGCCCTGAAGATAGCCTATTTCCTTGGAATGATAACCTTGGTGCTCCCAATCTGAGACTCTGGGTATGGCTGAGCACCTGCTTGTCTCCAATATCGATGCCGATTTCTCCGATCTGAGGAATCTCCACTCGGTTTGGATTGACTGCCTTGGCAACCTCCTTGAATATTTCTGGAATTTCAATAAATTCTTTTCCCAGAAATAACTCCGTGTGATGGGAATTTGATAAGGCATACGAGACTTGATAAGTCAGTGAGTATGGCCTATTTCCTCCCGTCATAAGCTCCTTCTTTTTGTAGTCCTGATAGAGGGTCAGGGCTCGGCTGAAGGATGAATCCTGCAGATTATAAGCGATCTGTGGGTAGAACTCGGTTATAATCCTCTTGGTATAGAGATTGCCCGAGAATGCTCCAAGAACTGATGCTCTAGCATCTCTGATCCTTTTGTCGCAAAGTGCGACATCAATTGGTTGGTCTGTCCCTGGGGAGAGGGACGATTTGATCACCAACTGAATTGCTCAAATATGAATCCATTTCATCGTGTTTGCGACTTCTGGCTTCATTTTCTTAAGATCCTGCATAATATCTTCGCCTGGAACCAGCTGGATCTCCACCTGATTACTTGTAATCTCAATTGGAAGCGCCATTTCTCGGTTTGTGACACCAAAATAGACATGATGCTTCCTCTTGGATGGAATCAAGCTATTTAAAACTCGATTCAATCTTCCATTGGAAAACCCTTGGTATGTCTGTACCTCTCCAGTTTCTCTATTGAGTTTCTTCACGAGCTTCTTCACCACTTCTTCCTGTGGAATCAGAAAATGGCTAGTGAATCCATTCTGATCCTCCTTCTGGATATGGTGGACCTCGTGTTCTTCTTTATTATGACTCGTCTCCGGTTGATCCATCGGTCATCTCCGAATCTTCAGAACTAAAGACTTCTTCTTGCTCATATATGCTCTCATCAGAGGATATATCTTCAAACTGATACACGGGTATCAGATTCTGGTAAAAGATAGCATCTTCGATATCCTGTGTGGATTCGAATCTTTTTATCCCTTTATTCTCGTTGTCGGGGCAGTTGGTAGAGATATGCCCCTTTGCACCGCACGACCAGCAGTTGCAATCCTTGAAACTTTCATTTGCTTTGGCCTGAGTTCGCCTGAAAGTTTTTCTCGCTGGGATTCTCTTTTGATTTAAGAATCGGTTTCTTGATGGTCCGCTCCGTTGGCCTGATTTGTAGGAGCGTGCCTTATGTCTGGTCCACATAGTTCTTAGCTTCCAAGAACTTCTTCTAGACTTTCTTTCATAGGGTTGGTACCTATGTTTCTTTCTGGTCCTCCTCTGATACAGCAACTCAGCACCAATCTCTGTTGGAAGATCAATGTTGTTGCACATCAATGGGGATTTCTTGTTGAGTCTCCTCAATCTCTTGAGATTCCTCTGGTCCGCCGCCTTCTGGCACCATTCGGACAGCTTCTTGTGGACATAAGACATCCTCCTTGAAGCGCTATCAAGTGGATATCCTCCTGGTGAAACATACTCATTGATGAGCATCTCCCTCCATGGACTTGGAAACGTTGGGAAGAAGAGGTCCATGGCCTTCTGATCTTCAACATCCCCCATATGGACATATAGGGTGTATAGGCGCAGAAATTCATCGAGAGCTTTTGGCTCTAGCACCATCAATCTTAGATTGTAAAGTGCCTGTTGATATTTCTTGCGCTTCTCTTCTGCGGATCCTTCGAAACCCATTCCCAAGAAATGGATTTTAATCTGTTTAGTAATCTCCTTAATGATTTCATACATTGACGTGCTACTAAACAACTCCTCCCTTGTCATGACCTCCAATTTTTCCGTGTATTGTTTTGCCATGCCTGCCAAGCTAGCTTCGAAGACTCTGGCAAATTCTTTTTTGTCGTAATCAATTGTGGCAATCACGACTTTTAATGATGAAGCCCATTCGTCGATGAGACCCTCCCATTCTTTGAAACTGGCTTCGTCGAGTTTGAGAATCAATCCATATGGATGGACTAGTTCCAGTGTGACCTTTCCTACAGGAGTATCCTGCATCTGAGGCCTCCGTCGTCTGGTTCGTTGGAACTGGCCTGCATCGTCTTGAGCTGACCCCTTCTTCGACGGTTCTCCTTCTTGAGACTCGGTTTTGGGAATCTCATCTCCTTGGTTCATCTTTAGATCAACCATATTGAGGTTAGCAAAAGATTCTGCTAACTCTTGTAGATCTTCTAATCCGATTCTGTCAAGGCTATTCATGATATTTGCCTTTCATGATTCGGATTATATCATTCGGCTGCAACTCCTTGGGTGTTGCATCAAATAGAGATAGATGCATTGGGTCTTTGGACCATTGATTCCGAATTTTTCCGGAACATGGTTTTCGCCTTTCGATCTCCTCCACTCTTTTCTGGATATCACGCAAGAGGGTTAGTATTTCCTCTTGTTTGAGTGATATTTTGCTCATCTCCATCGGTAGCTCATACAGCTTGTTGCCGTAATACTCCACCGTCTTTTGAATCTCCCGCAAGTTGACATTGTCGGAAGAGTCTGGCTCGATCTTGTGGTAGCTTGGATAAGCTACTCCCGCCTTGTTTTTTGGTTCCATCAATCGTGTGACTGATGGGCCTCGTCTCTATTTTGTTCTATCGCCGCTCTGGTTGCGGCGAATCTCATGAGGTTCTGATGGTAGAACTGGATACTCGCGATAATTTCGCGAATAAGCTCGATATCTCCTCCTCGTCGTAGGTTGGTAACGAGGGCTCGATTGTTCCATGTGAGATCGCCTATTAGGCGACTGGTTTCTTCCTCCAAATGTTGGAGAGAATTCTTGTATCGTACACATCTCGGACACTCGTCCGGATCCATGTTTTTCAGTGGAGTCTCCTCCCACATAGGTTAATTATAAAATAAATTAAAAATTATATAATTCCTCTATAAAAACCCGCTCTGATACCATTTTCAACAAGGATCTTTTAAACTGTTTTTTCCAGCCGATATACCATTCAAGCCCAATCTTATATATGTTTTGGGTATAAATTGTCAAAATCAAAAGTTTCTGGGGTGAATCTACAAGAAATCATTCAAAGGGGGTTAATCTTAAATATTCAAACATGGAAAAGTGCAATTTGAGACAAATCTCAAAGTTAGTATATCTTTTCGCAACTATGGAAAGCTAGGAGGCAAAACAAGAATTAGAGCAAAGTTCATATATTTTGGGGCTAACATCCCTATTTTTTAAGTATTGCAACTTAAGATTTTGGTAGGATTGGCAACCTAAATTTTACATTTATGACCTATATATGCCTTTTTTGCTCAAATGGGATCCTCTGTCCCAAAATATAGTGTGTACCACCGTGTACCACTTTTATTATGTTATAATTGTTAATTATTTTTTATTCAATTTTAATTTATTATGCTTTTATATAATAGAAAGATAATTAACAAGGGTTCACTCATTTGAGTTTATAATTATTTTTTTATATTTATTTGAATTAATAATAGATTATTTGGGTTCATTAATTCAAAGTTAGGGTATTTAATTTTTTAAATTTTAATTTTTCAATGATAAACACTAATTAGAGTTTATAATATAATAATAATTTTTATTTTTATAAAAAATAATTAATAAAACGAAGAAATGAAGAGTGGTACACGTGGTACATACTATATTATGGGACAGAGGATCCCATCCGTTTTTGGCTAAGCTTTGGCTAAAGTTTGCAAGATATGTTGATCATTATGGTAAATTCTAGTTTCATGATTGTTAATTATCTGGTTCTATTCATTTTAGTAAAGTTAAATGTATACAACTTAGCTTAAAATCAAGGTCATGAATGCTTTTGAATGACATTGAGAAGTTACTATCACATAATTTGTCAAATATTTCAAATATATGTATCAATTAAGGTTTTACACAACCATGTACATTTTATATCAAATATACGTGAATCGGCTATCAAAATAACGTTGATTAGTCTAGGCAGTCGACTCATATTGTGGTTCCAATATTCAAAACTTCGGCCAATGTGTAACTTAAAGGTTCATATTGTATAAATTAAGGAAGAAAAAGATGACACTACAACAAAAAAGGGCTAAAAGGACACGTAAATATGTCCCAATAAATATCTTATTGCAACATCTAAGTTTTCTCCAGGTTGAAAAATGGTGTCGCGTGTTAGAGTGTAGCTAAAGCATTATTAGGTATTAGGACACTCTAGAATGTCGTAATAGATAAAAAATACACAGATTTTAGGGTTAATGGTGTTTTTTACCCTATTTGAAAAAGGAAACATAAAATATACCCACCCAAAATTAAACATATAAAATGTACCCATTTTGAGGTTGAAAGGACTAAGATACCCTTAAAACAAAAAGAAAATACCAAACAAATCCCCTCTCCAAAAAAAACACCAAAAATCGCAACCTCTTCCCCCCACCCCCAAAAAAAATTGCAGCCTCTCCCCATCTCTCTTTCTCTCAGCGCGCCTCCGCCTCCGCCGCTGCCGCCCTGGCGTCGTCGCCGCAGCCATAGATCCTGTCGTCGTGGCCGCCCAGATCTGTCTCCGTCGCGCGCCGCCGTTTTTCTCTCCAGCGCGCTTCCGGCGCGCCTCCGGCGCCTCCACGCACGCCTCCGCCGCAGCCTCCCGTCTCAGCCGTCCAGCCTCTCCTCCTCCTCTGCCTCGCCGCGACTCCTCTCCAAATCACAGGCGCAACCTTCTTCTTCTTCTTCTTCTTCTTCTTCTTCTTCTTCTTCTTCTTCTTCTCTCTCCCATCTCTCTCTCAGCGCGCCTCCGCCGCCCTCCAGCGTGCCTCCGCCTCCGCCGCCCTAGCGCCGTCACCGCAGCCACAGATCCCGTCGCCGTGGCCACAGATCCACCGCAGCCTTCTTCTTCTTCTTCTTCTCTCTCTCTCTACCGATTCCCCCACCTGCACGATTTCCGATCTGATGTCGCACGATTTCCGATCTGATGTCGCACGATTTCTGATCTGAAGTTTGATTTTTGAAATTGTGCCAAGATCTGAAGTTTGATTTTTGAATTTGTGCCAAAAATGTTCAGTGCTCGACGGTTCACATTGCTCGACACTTAATATCGAGCAATAGTTCAATTTGAACTATTGCTCGTCTTGCTCGACATTGAACTATTGCTCGACATGCTCGACAGTTCTTAATTGCTCGACATGCTCGACAGTTCTTAATTGCTCGACACTCGATGTTCGAGGCGTCAAGCAATAGTTCAATTTAAACTATTGCTCGACATGCTCGATGCTCGACAGTTCAATGCTCGACGCTTCAGTGTCGAGCAATGCGAGCAATGCGCGAATTACACATAGGGGTAAAAATGTCCTAAGTGGGTAGATTTTATTGTTTTAAAAAAAGTGGGTATATTTTATGTTTCATCTTTCAAAAAGGGTATATCACATTTTGCCTCCAGATTTTAAATACCTAATGCGACATTGATTTATGTTGGAGCAAATTATTACGACATCTCTTTTTGTCCAAATAAATACTTTATTACGCCATTTTCTTGTGTCCTCAATAATTTGAAGTTATGCTAATAATTTTAAAATGCGAATTTTTATATATTCACATTATTCAATCTATTGGCATCAAATACATTCATTGCTACAAAACTTCAGGAAATAAAAGTAATTGAAACACATAGAATATCTAAATAAATATATTCTACTTTTTATAATATGAAAATATTTAAAATTACAATTAAAAGTCAAAGTGCTTGACACAAGTAACTATTAACAAAGTAATAACTGAATCATACTCTAGGGAAAAATCGGAGTAATCACAAGTTATAACTAAAACATAAATTTCCTTGAAATTTCTAACATTAGCAGAAATCTCCCATGTAGAAAAACTTGAAGGAAATATCTGCAACAACTAACGATGGCCTATACATCTGAAATGGGACGGAGCTCTTAGCATTTGCATTTAATTTAAATTCCTGAAAGAATATGAAAACGAGTAAGTAAGATAGGAAAAGATAAATTAAGCATGTAAATCTAATGCACTACAAGATGACACTAAATTATGAATGGCATGCATCAAATTTTTTAAACATGTACTTCACCTTAATTAGCATGTGGATTAAGTGTTGACTTCTTTGAAGACAATGAATCAACAGATGAACTAGGAGACAATCCACGGCCATCAGAAGTTGTAGTACCTCTTCCATGAGCAGAAACAAATGATGCAGAACTACTGATCCGAAGAACAGAGACTAGTGCATCTTGTGCTTCAGGACCTGTACCTTCTGATAACTCGTTGAAGAAGCTTCCTTTATCCTGATCTTTGGGTAATATACGTGATGGATCAAACACAATAGCATTTGCGGATAATTCGACATTAGAACACTTTCTTTATTTAATGAGTTTGGACCTGAAAATGTAATCACTCAATCTTAATAAACACAAAGATGAATAACACGGAACAAATCAAGTATATAGAACAAAATATAAACCAAAGCAAAAGAAAAATGAGGCCAGAATTGTGTCATTCAATGAAAAAATGTCAATTCAACAACTCTTATAAATCCTACAAAAATTTAAAAAACTCATCCAATAAAAGAAAGCTACAACTAATTAAAAAGAAGGAAATGACAAATATATGTATGTAACTGGAATAAATAAGAGAGATCGCTCACCCTCAGCTTTAGATGCTTGACGCTGATCATGTAACTGCAAAGAAAAAGAAGTGATGGTTAGATCCGTAAACAACAATTTAAAGAAACACCATCAAACTGCAGAGCACTCAATAGACTCTCACTTCGTCCTCCTGAGGCTAACAAGCCCTTTCAATGAGAAACTATATAATCAAGATCACATGCAAACTATAGCTATCTACTTGAGGCTAACAAGCCCTTTCAACATGCATCCAATGACAGCAGGTGCAAACAATTAACAATTTCAAACTCAATCGTCAAATAAACGGATGTTCACATGGCAGCTTATTCAAATACCTTTAAGCGAGATGAATTAGCAAATGACACTCTTAGAGGTGGAAATAGATGCATAGAAGTATATTTGCACTAAATAGAAAAGATCTAACAAAAGAATCAAAACAGGGAGGAGGTAAAAAATAACATATAATATATATTCGTTGATAAACTCAAGTTGCTCTACTTACGCCTTCGGATTTAGTAGCCATACCCTGCAACTACATCAAGAAAAGTTGTCATCTAATATTACATTGTATCATGCCATAAAATATTAGTGGTCCAACGTGGTTTAAAATTAATTTTCAATGCTTACTTCACTCTTTGTAGAGCGCTCTTTATAGAGCGGCTGAGTTGTATGTGCTTGATGACAAAGTAGTTGTATAAGCAAGATTGAGTACCTGCACCAACATAACAAGTCGTTTAGAGAAACAGGAAAAACAAGAGTAATTAGAAATGCATAGTTCAACAATCTAGCTAGAAAAGTAAGTAATTACTTCCACCGCCTAACAAAATTAATCAAACATGCAGGGGGAAAATCAAGTACAAACTTGGTGGAAGGTAGCCAAATGAAAGCTGAGTGCTTTTGCATAGAGAAACGTATACACGAGCACTATCCTGGACTTATTAACAATTGGACTGAGACTTTATCAACCTGTACATCCAATATCAAGACATTAATAGACATAGATCTTCTTGACCTCAAAAATGTTCCAATTGGAAGTTTCAATAACTTAAAAACAAGGCAAGTCAGACATTCAAGACACCACTATATATATACCCTAAAGTATCCATTCAACGATTGAGAGAAGATTGGTAACTAGAGAAAAACAAAAGGGTAGTCCAAATCGTATCTCACATATGCCTACGGATTGAAGACAAAATTGATGGCTGCAGACAGGAGATATCATATTTTTAATATAAAAAAATGTAGGAATAAGAAGAGTATAAACCTTACATCGCCGCGTCGGTGCCCTCGAATTTATGCCTGAACCAAAGTATATAGGCAATTCAAAAACCTAGCAGATTGAATTGAAAATATCATATATTCAATCAAAATCGGATAAATGAGAATAGTAGAGCCCTATCAAAGTCTTACCTTTCACCGTCGAAATTGATGGTTGACAAGAAGAAGACCAGCAATTAAAAACTAATTGAACTTAAATTATCAGAATTTTATAGAGCACATCAGCATGAGAAAAGTAAGCATCCTATCATATAGGTGATTTTGGAGGAATCATACCTACGGAGATGACTTCCGAGCGCAGCGGGTGCGAGCACAACGATGGCAATTTTATGGCGGTTCACGGCATGTCGAGGATAGTATACTGGCGGAACCATTGATTGTTCACATCAATGGGAGAATTCAAAGAGGGATGAAAACTGCTGGTGTAATTTCTAGAGGATTTTTGTGTTTTTGGAGCGAAATATCAAATAAGTTGTTGTAATATTTGGAATTTTTCGTGGGAATGGTGGGAAGATTTTTTGTTTTGTTTTTGAAACATGGTGGGAAGCTTTTGACAAAATAAAAACTCTGGTGGGAAATGTTGTTGCTGGAGGTTTTTCTATCTGTTAATTATTTTTGTTAAATTAATTATTAAAATAAAGGATATTATTGTAATACTATTTGTTTTATTTTTCAATCTTTGGTGGGAAATGTTGCTGTAGTATTTGTTTTGTTTCTGTAATTGAAAAAATAACAATAAATAAATAAATAAGTTATAAAGGGGTTCTAAAGAAAATATAAGGGGAAAATGAATTAAAATGTTTGGTCTATAATTAGAACTTGAAAAGGAAATCGGAACATCGTCATTTTGCAAGATGAGTTTTAACTAACACAAATTTAGTATTTATATCTGATACCTTTTATAAGTTATTTAGAATTTATAACTATACAATTAAAGTAAATCAACCAATAAATAATTTATTTAATTTAATTTATCATAAAATACAAGTATATCTTAAATAGCTTATATATATATATATATATATATATATATATATATATTATAATAATTTATATTATACATTGAACCATGCATATGTGTTGTATAAGAAAAGGTATCCCAGCCATTAATTGCTATCTATCTAAAATGTAGACGGAATAAGTAATAATTTTATTAAAATAAAATATTAAGTTATTCTCCCACAAAATTAATTTAGCAACATTTTATCATGTCATAATTATATATGTATTACAACATATAATATTGTGTGGCGCAATAGCTTATAATACATGTATACAACATTATATAATGTTGTAATAAGATTAGTATTACCACATATAGTATTTGGTGTAGCAATAGTTATTAATAAATATTCAACAATGAATCATAAAAAAGTTGATGTCACAATAGAGGTTTTATTATGACATCCGAAGTTTTGTGTCGCCAAAACTATGTAGTAATAGTCATTTTTTCTTGTAGTGTGAAGAAGTTGCAATGTGTGAAAATGACTATGTTTTACTCCATTAGCTAAGATTTTCGTAGTTTTCATTAGGAAAGCTCTCAGTTATATATTAGTATATGTTGATATGAAGCCTTTAGCTAGTTGAGTAATAAGAATTTTCGAGTTTCACATGAACTAACTACTCATGATGTTTACAGCCTACAGGGATACCATGCCAAGCTGCAGTCTGAAATGCTCGATAACTCCTGCCCTTCAATTTCTTCTACTCATTTATGCTCGACTCATGAAATGTTACATTTCTAGAGTACGTTCGGAATAAATGCAGACTTAATTTCTGTTTGTTGTGTTGAATACAAAATATTGCACGGTTGTGTTGAGTTATCATTTGATCATATCATATATCCATTTTTCTACTATTTCAAAGATTTTGCCTCAGTATTGCCCATTCGAGTTTTAGAAAAAATATATATATATATAGAGAATGATAAATATTTTGAGAATGAAGAATTAATTTCGTCCCTTGGATGTAGGAGATCTGATGAATGAGATAATTAATTAGCATTAATTCTTATAGAAATAATATTAAAGGTTAATTAGGTAATTTTATTATTTTATGTAACCGTCCTGAATTAGATAGGAGTTGACCGAATCTTGTTTTTTGTTAGATCAAAGACATATCTTGTGTTTGTTGCGATTTTTACTCTTTTTTTTCCCTTTTTTATTTTGCAAGTTTTTATTGCACACATTATATTTTTTTTAAATAAGGCTGTATCTAACAATATCGCATAATGCAACTTCAAAGTTTTATTCACTGTATTTATTTCAATATTTAATATTTTTGAATATTTTGTTTTATATTTTCGACTGTTACGCCTCTAATCTATGTCAAATATTTTATATCAGCTAAAAAAAAATCGAATATTTATTTGGATGTCAGAATTGAAAAGCTCTATGTTACGCTTATTTTGTTCGGAATATTTTGTTTTATAAGTTGTTACGCTTATTTTTTGTTTATGTTTGTGGTTCTCTAATGCAATCGTTTATTTGTATAACATTACTGTTAGTAAAAAAAAATTCGATTTTTTGTGTTGTTACATGTGTTTCAGTTTTTCGTTATTGATTGTTTTTTTTTAATTGTTTTTGTATTTTTTTTATCAGTTTTTGATATAGTAGTATTGTATCCTAGATTAATGGAATATCATTGAATTTATATTTGGTTTTAGTTTGATAATTATTAGTTTTTTTTTATATATGTTGATGTATTATTTTCGTTTTTGTATTTCTTCAAATTAATGTTTAAAATCCGTGAAACAATATGTGTTTTATTCATCATAATCATTTTATTTCTTATTTTTCAAAAATTGTCCTCCCTTTTAGGCTTATTTGAAATATTTTATAATAGCAAGTAAAATTCGAACATTTTATTTAGATGTTCCTAAATTTATTAGGCTTGTTCGAAAAGTTCTATGTCAAATATTTTGGCTGAACCACGTTAAAAATATCGGTGTTATTTTTTTTTTATCATTTCATATCGGTCGATATCTAAAATATTGTGTCACACTAGATCCAGGGCAGAATAAGTTGCGTCTAATTCCCAACATAACAATGACACTACAAGAAAATGCGGCTCTAACGTCCGAATTTTCGGTCGTTAAAACCCAAAATTGGTCGTTAATATTTTAACGATCGTTTTCTGTGGTCGTTGTTTGCATCGTCGTTCCGAGTCTTAACGACCGTTTTTTCGGTCGTTAAATTTAACTACCGACTTTTTATTTTTAACGACTGAATTTTCAGTCATTAAAAATAAATAAAAATAATAATAAATTTTTTCGAAAAAATATTTTTTTAGTTGTGCTACACAAGTATTTTAGTATTTCTAATGTATTTTGACCTTAATTTCATACGATTTGACGAACTTTCCAATGGGTCATCCATCTTAGTTGTGTTCTAAGTCAAGCACGCTTAACCTTGAAATTCCTTTCGAGTGGTCACCGGTACAAAACACTCGTATTATTGATATATCTATTACCTATTAATTCATTTAAACTCTATTTCAATATACAATATCATTAATCATTGATAACCTTATAATATGTCGAGATGATATCTAAGACTTGTGGTACCGACGAAAGATTGACGGTAATATACGATCGAATTTAAAATAATAAAAAATTAATATTATCCTAATTTTAAAAAAATATGAGTATGAAAAATAACAATAAAATAATAATCGTAATATACAATATTATTGTGATAAATTACTAAATTATTAGATTTATTTAGATTTATTAATTTATTAGATTTATTATAATTCAATATACAATATCATTCATTTATTAAAACAAATAACTTATTATTTTAAAATAATAAGATATTTGAAAATAAATAAAATAGATGATATCAAATATTTTATTATTTTAAAATAATAAAATTATTTATGTTTTGAAAATAATGAATCTAATAATTTAATAAATCTAATAAATCTAATTATATTCTCAATAATTCAAAAATAAGAATTAAATAGAAAATTAATTAAAAATAATTATATATATATAATCAAAAAATAAAAATAAATAAATATAAATAATAAAAAAATGAAATTGAAAAAATAAATAAAATAAATAAATAATTAAAAATAAATAAAAATAAATGAAAATTAAAAAAATTAAAAAATATTTTTAACGTCCGAAAATTTTGGTCTTTTAAAAAATTTAAAAATAAAATTAAAAAAAATGAAAAATATATATATTAACGACCGAATAATTCAATCGTTAAAAAAATAAAAATAATTAAAAAAAATATTAACGACCGAAAAATCGATAGTTAAGAAATAAAAAAGTATATAAAAAAATTTTAACGCCGAAAATTCGGTCGTTAGAAAAATAAAATATTAAAATATTAAAAAATTAAAAAAAATCAGTCGTGAAACAATCATAAATTGGTCGTTAAGGCCGCAAAATTAACGACCGAAAATTTCGGTCATTAGAAGCGTATTTTCTTGTAGTGTAAGTCATGATCTGCTCAACTAAGAATCCCTCTTAATTAAGTAGTACTAGATGAAACACAATAGGAAAAAAAAACTTAGAATGTGGCTGTGTGCTTGAGGCAAAAGTAAAGCCCGTGCTTGAGCCTAAAGTAAACTTGAATCAAGCACTAACCACTTCTTATTTCACCAAAACATGGGTGCAACCAGTTACACCATGTAACCGGATTGATCCGCATTTAAAATAGTATTATTTATACGGTTAGGATCATGATATGGATTCAAGTTAGAATACGGATCATGATTTAAGTGAGGGTGGTTGCACCCAAGACCACCTCCTTCCATTTTAGCAATTTGACCAAGTCTTCTTGTTCGATTCCATAACCCAGTTTGTTAAGCTGCAAAATATATAAAATATAGTTTTGAAAAACAAAGAATATTAATTTAATGAAGAATGCAAATCAGCAAAATAAAATAAAAAAATGTTAGAGTTTATTTGAAACCCGACTCTAATACCAATTCAAAGTTCTTGCTCCCACAAATACTATGTTGGACTAATTATTTGAACAAATATTCGAACAATTATTTATGAAAGCAAAAGATACAGTGGAAAATAAATGTGGACACAATGCATAATTTACACAATACAACTTATAATTAAATTGCACCGTGAATCCACTATAAGAATCTTTCATACAATGAATTAAATTCTTACTTAACAAATAATTTCTCTTATTTTTTTTTTTTTTTGAGACAGAAAGCTATCAATATTGTTACTCAATAGTCAATATCATCCCGTACAATATCCCCAAGCTAACTAGGGAAGTTTTGAGTCCACCTCGTTGGATGCTCAACATTACGCGCAACTATGTATGCATAATTAAGGTTAGCAACAACTACTATACACTCATAAATGTTGTTTCATTGTTTGCAAAGCTCTAACATGGTTGAGAAGCTGATCATCCAAGAAATGCAGTGAACTTGAATCCCAAATTTTTAATCCATCAGCTAACTGCTAGAACTACAGATTTCATTCTTTTAATAGATAAACATAATTTTTTTTGTAGCTTACTAAATTAAATTATTTATTAGTGTCATAATTTGACATGAGCACAAATCTTTTTGCATGACAAATACATACTCACCTTACTACCGATGCTTCTGATCCGAAAAAGTCAAATCACTTCATTTTCTTTAGATTTCTTCTCCAGCGCTTATATCGAGGCAAGTCCGTAACATGGTAAACTTTACTTATATTCCTACAAAACAAGAAGATGCAGAGTTACAGCTGACTTTTCCTTATATAATCATATAGAGTTGATGGTAGCTTTTACCTAAGCAAAAAATCAAAAACAAAAAATATTCATCATAAAAGAAAAGTATAAAAACTACCCTTTTGAAACTTCATCTTGTTGTTCTGCATTGCTCGAATCACAAACTTTGCTCGAGCAATACGAGTTGAGCATGTCGAGCAATAATGGAAAATGCACTAATGCACGACGTGCTCGACCACGATAAGCCGAGCAATCGAGCATTCTTAGAAAATGCACTAATGCTCGACATTGTCGACCATCGAAAGCTGAGCATTAGTGCAAAAGCTCGATATAAGGTAAAAAAAGTCAAGAGTAGATACTCCCTCCGTCCCGGCCAAAACGCTACATTTGCTTTTCGGCACTGGATTTAAGGAGTTGTAGATTAATATTTTTAATTGTGTAATAATAAAGTGATAAAGTAGGAGAGTGAAAGTAATAAAGTGATAAAGTAAAAAAGAGAAGGTAATAAAGTGATAAAGTAGGAGAGAGAAGGTAATAAATAAATACTTAATTAGTGTTAATTAAGTGTTTAAAATTCCTTATTTTTGCCAAATATAGAAATGTAGCATCTTCAGTTGGGACGGCCCGGAAAGGAATATGTAGCATCTTGGGCGGGACGGAGGGAGTATATAATTTATATATTTGTGTTGAAAATAGAAGTCAGAAAAAGAAGCACAATAACTTCAGTCAAATATTAACCAAAATCCCTTAATCAAAGGGATTTTGGTATGACTATCAGCTATATCTTTACACTATAAAATAGGAACGATTGTAATGAAAACATATGAAATACAAAACACAAAGTATCTTTACAGCCATCTTGTATCTCTTCTTTATCATGTCAAATATACTGCGACAACAAGGCTGCCATCAGCATATCTGAAAACCCAGTTCAACATGATAGAACTAAGCATGTCGAAGTGGACTCAAACAGTCTTCCAAACCAAGCAGTCGATGGCGAACCAAGCACGCCAGTACTGAGACGCTCCTCCAGAGTTCCCAAGCCAACCCGAGATTTCTGAAAAAGATGTTCAGGTCAATCCTGAAGAAGTCGATGGCTGCCATGGACGGTCAGGAGGAGGCCGAATCGGCGGTGGCGATGTCGGTGGTTGCCGTGGACGGCCAGGAGGTGGCCGAATCGGCGGTGGCTATGAGCGGCCGGCGACCGGTGGCGGTGGAACGAGCAGACGGACGTACAGGAGGAAAAGGAGGAGACGGACGAAAATGTGGAGAAGGAGGCGGAACTTTTGAGGAGAAAGGTATAGGGTTTGGTGGTACTTTTCCACTAAACCCACCAACTTATACTAATTTTCCCTTACACCCCTCAAACTTTTGGAAATTACAAGAAATACCCCATCTTTCTAAAAGGCACCCACAAGTCATAGGAAATTCTAAATCTGACCCTAATCTTTATCAAAATTCTTTAAACACCCCTATTACATGCCAAACAATAAATTCGAAAATTAATAAGAAAATTGATAAGGAAAAGGGTTGGATTTTTGATTGTGGGGCTACAGACACAATGACTTTCGATAAATCAGACATTATTGAGTCATCCAAGTCTTTTAGAACACATGTCCAAACTGCCAACGGGGATTTAACTCGGGTTGAAGGGGCTGGAACTATAGAAATATCTCCCACCTTACGTCTGTCAAACTGTCTTTATGTCCCGTCTCTCTCTCATAAATTAATGTCAATCAGCCATGTTACGAAGGAACTCAATTGTACTATGCTAATGCATCCTCACTTCTGTTTTCTTCAGGATATCAGGACGGGGAAGATTATTGGGCGTGGCACTGAGCAGAATGAAATGTATTATGTGGATGAGATAGCTCAACAAGGCAAGGTGATGCTGGCTCACGGAACTGCAGACCGGGAAGCCTGGCTTTGGCATCGTCGTTTAGGGCATCCTTCCACGGGTTATCTTAAGCTTTTATTTCCTAAATTAGTGAAAAATGAAACTTTATCTTGTGAAGTCTGTGTTCTGGCTAAAAGCCACAGACAATCCTTTAAACCTAATAACACTCAAGTGAACTCTATTTTTTCACTCGTACATTCTGATGTTTGGGGACCATCACCTGTTATGGGGGGTCAGGGTTTGAGATATTTTCTGCTTTTTATTGATGATTGCACTCGGATGACTTGGGTTTATTTTCTTAAACATAAGTCTCAGGTTTTTGAAAAATTTACTCATTTTTATACTATGATCCAAACTCAATTTCAGAAAAATATCCAAACTCTTAGGACTGACAATGGGGGCGAATTTGTTAACAATTCTATGAAAGAATTTTTTGTACAAAAAGGAATGATTCATCAAACAACCTGCCCTCACACCTCTGAACAAAATGGTGTTGCCGAGAGAAAGAATCGTATTCTACTCGAAATGACTCGTGCTATGATGCTCGAGTCTCATGTCCCCATTTCCTTCTGGCCTGAAGCTGTTGCAACTTCTGCTTATCTTATAAATCGTCTCCCAACCAGAACTCTTCAGATGAAAACTCCTTTACAGAAGTTGTCCACTTTGGCTAATATACCCACTGCCCTTACACTGCAACCACGAATCTTTGGTTGTTCCGTATTTGTTCATGTTCCCAAACATGAGCGAACAAAACTCTCTCCTTGTGCCATTAAGTGTGTGTTTGTGGGCTATGGGGTCAATCAAAAAGGGTATAGATGTTACAACCCCCAAAACCGTCAAATTGTGACCACCATGAACTGTAACTTTCTCGAAACTGAGTATTTTTACAGTAACCACCATAACAGTCAGGGGGAGAGTGAAAGTGAGAATGAGAATGGGATAGACTTGTTAAGATGGTTACCAATGCCAGTCCCGGAAGCAGATCCAACAGAAAAAGTTAACCTAGCCACCGAGATTACTTCATCCACATCTGAGCAATCCAATCCACCGCCACTCCAAATATCTTCTTCGCCACTGATATCTGAGGTAAGGGCTTCTGAACCTACTATTGTGACTCCTGATTCTGCTGATAATATTTCTCAAGTCATTGAAGAGGAACAGGAGGACAATACAGTAGATGGAGATACTGGGAGATATGTGCTACCATCCAGAAGTAATCGGGGTGTACCTCCTAAACGGTATACCCCAGAGAAAATTGTGAGAAATTCCCGATACTCAATTGGGAATATCGCCAAAGGAAACTTGTCAAAAAATGCCACAGCCTATGAAGCGGCCTTATATGATGAGGAAATTCCACAAACAGCAGAGCAAGCCCTGAAGATCGAGCATTGGAGAAATGCTATGAAGAAAGAGATAGGAGCCCTAAACCGGAATCACACATGGGAGAAGTGTAGGTTGCCAAAAGGAAAGAAAACTGTGGGATGCAGATGGGTTTTTACAATCAAACGAAAACCCGATGGATCTATTGAGCGATACAAAGCTCGGCTGGTTGCGAAAGGCTACACACAAACATATGGGATCGACTATGCAGAAACCTTCTCGCCTGTGGCAAAAATGAACACTGTCAGGGTGCTCCTCTCCATTGCTGCAAACAAGGATTGGGATCTTCATCAGTTTGATGTTACAAATGCCTTTCTTCATGGTGAGCTTGAAGAAGAACGGGAGGTATACATGGAAGCACCCCAAGGTTTTTCAGATGAGTTCAAAGAAGGGGAGGTATGCAGTTTAAAAAAAACTTTATATGGACTCAAACAGTCTCCCAGAGCTTGGTTTGGAAGATTCACCACAGCTATGAAGAAGTTCGGGTACCAGCAAAGCAATTCAGATCACACCTTATTCTTGAAGAAACGAGGTGATCTTATTTCTTGCTTAGTCATTTACGTTGATGACATGATCATAACAGGAGATGACTTAGAAGAAATTCAGAAGTTGAAAGAAAATCTCTTCAAGGAGTTCGAAATGAAGGACCTTGGGAGACTGAAGTACTTTCTCGGGATCGAAGTACTCAGATCAAAGAAAGGGATATTTATCAGTCAGAAAAAGTATACTCTTGATCTTCTTGCAGAAACAGGGATGTTAAATTGCAAGCCAGCTGAGACACCTATGGCTGTCAACCATGGGCTACAGATTGTGAAGGGAGCTGAATTGGCAGATCGAGGAAAATATCAACGTTTGGTAGGGAAACTCATCTATCTTTCCCATACCCGACCTGATATTTCGTATGCTGTTGGAGTTGTGAGTCAGTTTATGCACCAACCACAAGCCGATCATATGGAAGCTGCGCTCAGAATTGTAAGATACTTGAAAAGAACCTTTGACTATGGAGTACTGTTCAGGAAAACTGGACATCTCGAGATACAAGCCTACACTGATGCTGACTGGGCTGGAAATCCAGTTGACAGGAAATCAACAGCAGGATACTTTGCATCTGTGGGAGGAAATCTTGTCTCATGGAGAAGCAAGAAACAAAAAGTGGTTGCTCTCTCAAGTGCAGAAGCAGAGTTCAGAGGGATCAAGAGTGGATTAACCGAAGTACTTTGGCTAAGAAGATTGTTGATGGAATTAAACCTTCAATCAACAAAGACATGTCAAATATACTGCGACAACAAGGCTGCCATCAGCATATCTGAAAACCCAGTTCAACATGATAGAACTAAGCATGTCGAAGTGGATAGACACTTTATCAAAGAGAAGATTGAGAAAAAGATTGTGGAGCTCCCGTTCGTGAGGTCCGAAGATCAGCTCGCTGATATCCTAACTAAGGCAGTGAACTTCAAAAGTTTTTCAGAAATTCTTCACAAGTTGAGTATCGGAAATTCCGTCACTCAACTTGAGGGGGAGTGTTGAAAATAGAAGTCAGAAAAAGAAGCACAATAACTTCAGTCAAATATTAACCAAAATCCCTTAATCAAAGGGATTTTGGTATGACTATCAGCTCTATCTTTACACTATAAAATAGGAACGATTGTAATGAAAACATATGAAATACAAAACACAAAGTATCTTTACAGCCATCTTGTATCTCTTCTTTATCATGTCAAATACCAATTTAAACAATTTGTAAATCTCTTACCATCGAGCTGAAACCAGCCTTTTGATGGCCGGTGGTGGCGGCGGAAGCGGCTTTTGGATGGGCTTACAACCAATACAACGAACTTGAAACACATCATCTCCGTAACTTTGCTGCTCTTCTTGAATTAGTTTGACGGATTCCGCCACCGAATTCTCACAGTCCTTAACCTCGATCAACTTTAACGTCGGTATTTCTCCCATACTATCTGGGATTTCACTGAGATTTCGCTGTTCCATTGCTTCAGATCCGATCGATCGATGAGTAGAAATCTCAGCTTTGGGAAGTCTGTATCGCTAGTAACCCATTCTTGCTGCACGAAGTTGAATTTTCTCAGTTTTAGCACTTGAAGATTAGGCAACGGACCGAAAATTTTGAGGTAAGGATCGTGAAAACCCCAACCGATCAAGGCTAACTTCTTCAGTGAAGTTGGAAGCAGAAGATCGTGGACACCAGACTTACACCGATAGCTCTCCTTTTCCAGCTTCAAATTTTCAAGTTGATGGAGATGTACAAGATTATGGAAGAGTGATTCTCCCGATCCCCACGAATAAGAGATGGACAGCTTCCTAAGGTTGGGAATCATGTGGAGGAGACTTAATGAACAATCGAGATCTCTCACTTTCCCTAGTGTTTGCAGATTGTTTAGAGCAAAAGGAGCACTATTGGGATGAGTTAAGTAACAACTAGAATAACCGAGGATAATGAGATGCCTTAGTTGCGGCATATTCCAAATTTCATCCGGCAAATTTCTATAACCACCTGTCCGAATGATTAAGGTTTGAAGACTTTGAAGGTTTGAGATTGCTCTAGGAATTTTATCGTCATAGGAGAAAGCAATGTACCTCAAATGAAACAGCTCAAAAAATTGATCAGGGACCAAACGCGGAAGAAATCCGACTCTCAGCACATCGAGGACCCTGAGCAATCTAAAGCTCCCGAAAGACTCAAGTTTATACTCGAAGTACATTATAGTCCGGATGGTTGTGCTAAAAATGTGAGCGAAAGAATCGAGTTTAGAGCTAGAAACACTTATCCTGCGCTCATCTTTCATGCTCTTCATCAGCTCCAGCGCTCGCCTACCCTTAACGTGCACAAGAAACTTCTCTTCCTGCGATTTCTTGATGCACAAATCTCGTACCAGATCATGGAGCCTGCAACTTTTTATTTTGCCATTAGACTTATTATTGGAAACAATAACAAGACTTCTCCTGATAAGATCCTCCAGATACTCTTCTGCTCTGTCTTCAAAGCTTTTGGATGCAACTGGTTTCACAAAGCCTTCAGCTATCCATAACCTCTTCAGGTTCTCGACTTTGATCTCGTGATCTTCTGGAAATCCTCCCACGTGTAAGAAACACGCCCTCAAATGATGAGGCAAATGGATGTAACTCAAGGATAGAATCTTTTGCACCCGCCCATCTGTTGTGGCAAGAGATGATCTTACATTTTTAGCAATTTCCTCCCATGAAGTTGGAGTTTTACTCACCGAGGATAGGAGTCCTGCAACCACCACCGTTGCAAGGGGCAATCCTCCGCAGCTTCTTGCAATCTCCCTTCCAATGGCCTCCAATTCACGAGGGACGGAATCTTGGTGTCCGAACACCTTCTCTCGTAGTAGATTCCAGCTCTGACACGGATCCATCAAACGCATCTTATGGGAAGGCGTGGAAGAGTTGGCATAAGCAGCAACATCTACCAACCTTGTGGTTAACAGAATTCGACTCCCATTGTTGTCGTCAGGAAACAACTTCTTTACATCATTCAGTACCTTGGTGCTCCACATATCATCCATCACAATCAAAAATCTCCTGCCTACTAGGATTTTGTACACTTTCTCCGCCATGGATCTATCATCCCTTTCTCGGTTGAATTCTTTCAAGGAATCGAAGATGTTTGAAAGAATTCTTTCTTCACTATAATCTTGTGTTATAGTGACCCAAACACGAATCTGAAAATGCTCCATGATTAATGGATCATCATAAGCATTTCTAGCAAGAGTCGTCTTGCCAATTCCTCCCATACCAGTTATTGGGAGGATTTGGAGTTGTCGCGAATCTCCACAAAGCCAAGCCTTTATTTCTAGCAAATCTTCGTTCAAGCCAACCATATCGATTTTGCCAGCTTCTGCACCCTGAGATGAGGATGAACTAGTCCCAACAGAGTCATCAAGTTCTGCATCTTTGATGGTGATGATGCTATTTTTGATCTCCACCACCACTCCGGCGATTGAATCCATTTGATTTTCTATTCTGCGCAACTGGAATATAAACTTGATTCTTCTTAGTTCTGCAATCCAGTGGGTATATCGAATATTGTAGTGGATTTTTTCCATCATATACAATTCGATAACATCTTCTGCCTCCATTGCTACATTCCTCATTCTTGCTTCCAAACTCTTGGCTTTCTCGGGAAAATCCTCAAGAAAAGCTCGGAGTGTAATAACATATTTATCGAGAGATATAATATGTTTTTTTTCGTGAGGAGAAATGGAAAATTGATTATGATTGAGGAATTGATCAATGGTTCTTTCAAGTGAAACAAGAGTAGAATAAGCCATCCTTACACACTCTCAGAGACAAGATTATGCAAATCAAAGGTAGAATAGAAGAGAAGGGAAAGAAACTATGCTCTAACCACAAGATTTTGCAGATAAAGAAACTATCCTCTTAATACAAGATTTTGAAGATAAAATGATGGAACAACAGCAAAGGGAGAATCAGAAGAGAAGAAATAAACTCTCTTCTTGCTACAAGATTTTGCAGATCATATGAAGGAACAATAACAATTGTAGAGAGAGAAACTGATAATTATCAAAATAGACAAATGGCAATCTGTTTTGTTTGATGATTTCTTACATTCCTCTGAGTAAATATAGTGTCCAAAAAGCAGAAGGGTTGTTAGAGAGACTACTTGTTATTTTCTATAAGAAAAAGATAAATAATTGCTGATCGTTTAATTATTTGTTGACAAAAAATGCAAGCATGACATTTTAACAAACATATTATTTTACGACTATTGTAACTACCGTTAATATTGTAATTTATGCAATTTAAAGAATTCGACAAATGCTTACCCCACAAAGTAATAAATTAATTAGATACAATAATCCATCCTTTTTGAATTTATGAGAAACATAATAAAGTTGTTAGAAAGCATTCCATGACTTTTAATTAAATTAGTACAGCCTATACGTCCATTACACATGGTAAATACAACACCATTTTCAAACCTTTGCAAATACAACACCATTTTCAAAATGTATTATTGAAAAGATCCAAATACGATGGTGACATCCCAACAACCAGATTATTGAAAGAATATTATTTTCAACAATTTAATGCCATTCAAAAGAAAAATTGTACACCTTTCACAAACTAATAAAATAATTGCATAGAAAATTTCTAGAGAGAGACGATATATCTCTATTTCTCAGTCTTGAAATGTTCTCATATAATATAAAGCAGCCGGGTTGTTAGAGAGACTTTCATTTTGGCTGGTTCAATAGGATAATTATCGTACTAATTAGTTGTACATATCGCTATGAATTTTATACTGTTTGGAATCTTCTGCAAAAAAAATATAGTCTTGATTCTTGGACACTTCTTTAATAACATAACTAGGTAGTCTCAAAAAAAATCACATAAATAGGATATGTTCATAGCTTCTCTACAGTAAAATCTTGGTATATAAATAATGTTCCATATATTGAAATTTAACTAATTTATATAAACTAAATATTGCAATTGAATGAATTACTATATTGTACTATTAATTTCAGTAGTCAATAAAAAATTGATGTAGTCTCCTGTACACCCGAGTGTACCGTAGACTCGGGTATAAATGACACTAACACTAAATCTAAATGATACTAACACTATTTTGTTTTACAAATGACACTATCATGTCATATAAATAACACTATTTCGAAATGACACTAACACTAAATGACGCTATCATGTTATCGAAATGATACTAATACCAAGACCAATCAATAGTTAGAAAATAAAAAGAAAGATATATGTATGTGTAATCTTACACTCAACTAATTGTTTCTTAGACTTCTTAAGGGATCTAAAAATCTTAAGAGAAAATATTCTTAAGGGAGTAAAAGCCTAAAATTCAAGTGACTTTAATCAGGTGTATTTTGTATGTATGGAAAAACCTGATTGCAACTTGTTCATAACAATGTCCCAATTCAACGACTCCAACACTTCAATAGATGACAATTTCAATGTGATTGGGCAGCTACGAATCTTTTAAATCAATTAATAGTTTTTTTTTTTCCATACCAAAATTCTCAATTTATGGCGTGCATGAGGTCAGCTTTAGTTCCAGAAATCTCACCTTCTTGGACAACAGTAGATGGGCTTCTCTGACACAAATCGTCGAGCACTTTATCTGCACGGCGGAACCATTCGCTCCTAAACCAGCCCCAATCCAGATTATAGGCTGTTTTTCCTTTAAAGAAGATCTTTAGGTGTTGAGCAAGGACCAACAACATCAAAAGCACAATCAGGTCAGTTGCTCCAGCTGAAAATATTTTCAATTTTTTTGAGTTTGTTTTCGGTATAAGCTTTCACTAAACAAAGATATTTTTTTGTGTGTGTATTTATTACCTTTTCGGGCCCTTGTTTTATTTTGTTAACCAAAGCCCAGCAATTATAATTTACAAGCCCAATATGGAATCAACGTGCCAGCCCATATCACAGTTCGATTATATATTTTCTTTTTCTTTATTTTTTTATTTCTTTGTAAAATTACTAATTATAAAATATTTAATATACATATCAAATTAAAGATCACGATAAAAAAAAAGTAATTCAACATATATTTACATAAATGTTTTATTTAAAATATAAAAATTATATTTATTTTTAAAAAAATTCTCTCTCCTTAATTCTCTCATTTTTATTTTTATTTGTATTTACATTTCTTATCTTTTTTCTTTTATTATTGTAAAAAGAAATTATTTTTTATTTTTTCAATATTCAACTCAAATATATTCAGTTAAAATTATTTTTTTTAATTATATTTATAAATATGATAATTGAGTTGGTATCAATTTAAAAAAAAAAAAAAACATTTTTCATGCATTGCATGTAGTCCAAATGCTAGTTATATTAAAAGCCAAGATTTCAAATTGATTTCAAAATTGAGTGGCAATTTTAAAATTATAATAAAATTGAATGTTTTTGTATAAACTATATTTTTTTTTCTTTTTTTTTCCTTTGTCATTATCTTCTTATTTTTTGTTTTATTTCTTTCTAAGATTATGAAATTCGACTAATTATAAAATATCTTATATATATTATACAAATATTTGATTTATAATGTAAAACTTATATTTATTTAAAGATTTAAAGTTTTAAAAGAAAATATCTCATCTCTCATCTTTTTTTCAATAAATCTATTTTTCTACTCTTTTTCATTTTTCTTTTATTTTTTACATTTTTTTTTTGTCTTTTCATAATATCAATTTTAATTATTGCGTATATTTATTTTATTTTATTTTGATGTGTTAAAAAATGGAAGCTATAGTCCTCATTTGGATGTGTTAAAAAATGGAAGCTATAGTCCACGTTTTCAAATTCTGTAACATATAATCCTCATTTTCAAATTACGTAACATATAGTTCTTTGAAAACACTAAAAGTAATGGTTCTGTTTTAACAATTAGCTCGGATTATCTTGTTGATTTTTGTCATCTGCTCGAAGGAGAAGAGACTCTCGCTTTACTCAATGTAGTAACTCTAGTGTTTGATACATACTCTGATTCGATAGTGCTAAGTTCTAACACCCTTTTACCAAGCATATAGCTTCTATGCATATTTCCTTGAATTATGTATACTCGAGTTGTTGTGATAAAATGGTCATAGTTCACTATTTTGTGAAATCAGTGTTGATAGTGATGGTTTATTTGCATGTAGCAACCAGCACTTTTCTTGGTGGGAGGGAAGGCCTTCTACCATGAAGTAAAGCTAAGTTATCGAGGAACAGAACGTCGCCCTTTTGCCACTTGAATTGGATGCTCTCTTCTTCGATGATCTCTTGGCATCGTTTCATCGCCTCGTACGGTATTTCACTTGCATCGGCCATGGTGGCGGACCTGAGCTCGTTACCGTGCATTCCAACGACAGTGTTGAACCACATCCTCCTTCCTTTTCTTCCCTCGTCTGGGACCTAGTATCGTCTTCACCCCACCCTCTGCCAGCCATTCCATCTCCATTCCTAATGCCTTACCCCTGCACACGCCATTGATTAAGAGGGCGTTTACTTTGGAGGATTAGCCTTGATATATAGATAAAAAATAGTATGGCTAATCCTTTGTTTACTTCGATGGATTAAAATTTTGGGATATCCCAAGACCCTTGATTTTTTTCTATCATTTAAGCTAGTTTTACTCGATTTATATCCCATTTCAAAGGTGGGATTGGAGTAATCCTACTCTCTAGGATGAAAATACTCAATCATCACTACAAGAAAATCGCTAATAGATGACAGACGAAAAGCATCATCTATTAGAAAACCGTCTGTCACTAATGAAGGTGTAGTCTATTTGTAGGTGTTGATGGACGACGGTTTTTTGCATCTGATCAATCATGCAAAGTAAACGCTCCCTCTCCACAATATGTCTAGAAAGAACTCGAAATTGCTTACCTCTTCTCTGCTTCTACGCAATCTGAAGTCCCAAATGCATCTTCCCAACCTCGACCTCTCATGGAAGAAGTATCGTTTTTGCTTAGGGCCATGAACGTGTATCTCAGTCCTTTCCTCTCCATCTCCTCCACCATCTCCGGGTACTCTTCCAACATCCTCTCCGTTACATGTAACGGAAGCTACGCGCGATCGGAGTATCTCCTCCTTCCGGTGGAGGTACTTCACAGAAGAGAATCACCTTCTCTGGGAATTCTTTTATCTGATTAAAATTAAAACCAGTGTGAAACCCTAAACAAAAAAGATCCATTAAATCATTAATTGAACTCGTGCAATGAAACTCACCAAGACCATCTCATGGTGGTAGTATATGAACTCCGACAGGGGACCTTCGTTGGCCGTCCAGACCCTCTTGTAGACATACGTGCGCGGGGCGGGCCCCACGTACCATATGTCCTCCCACCCGAAGGCCTCGACTATGTCGTTGAACTCGTGGGCATTCTTCATACAATAGGAAAGGAAGACAGAGTTAGAAATATAAAGTGGAAACATGAGATACTTGTAAAATGAAATCTGAGTCCAAGAATTCAGAGATCAGTCATCAAACTTGAGAGGGAAACCACCCAACAAACTCAATAAATCTCTAACCTGTCAAAAATCGAGGGAAAGCAGATTTCTGATAGGCTAACAGTTAATACAACGAACTTCAAAAAAATCATCTCCATAATTTTGTTGCTCTTCTTGTATTACTTTGACAGAGTCCGCTAGGGATTTCTCACATCTCTTGACCTCAACCAACTTCAGTGTCGGAATTTCTCCCATACTATCTGGAATTTCACTCAGACGTCGGCAATAATGAATCAGTAGGTGTTCGAGCAAAGGAAAGTGGCTGCCGTCAGTGTTCCATTGCTTGAGATTTGAATCATCAATGAGTAGAAACCGCAGCTTTGGGAAATCATGATCACTAACTGTCCACTCTTGTTCCTTAAAATCGAATTTTCTCAGTTTGAGCACTTCAAGATTCGGCAACGGGCAGACAATCTTGAGGTGATGGCCGTTGCGACCCCAACCGATCAAGGCTAACTTCTTCAGCGAGCTAGGAAGAACAAGATTAGGGACACCAGTATATTCATACGAACTTTCAAGTACCAAGTTCAAGTTTTCAAGTCGACGCAGATGCATCAGATTGTGTAAAAGTAAGGCTTCGAAATCCCAAGAACAAATGAGGGACAGTTTCTTAATATTGGGTATCATGTTGACGATACTTGAAGAACATTTGAGATTGCGCACTGCCCCAAGTGTTTGCAGATTTTCTAGAGCTAAAGTGGCAACATTGAGCTCATCCAACTCACACCAATAACCAAGAGTAATGAGATGTCTTAACTGCGGCATATTCCAAATTTCACGCGGCAAATCAAAAGTATTTTTCACGATTAAGGTTTGAAGACACTGAAGGTTTGATATTGCTCTAGGAATATGACCCACGTAGCAGAAAGCAAGGTACCTCAAATGATATAGCTCGAAAAATTGATCAGGTAGAAAACGGGAATGAAATCCGACTCTCAACACATCAAGGACCCTGAGCAATCTAAAACTCCCAAAAGAGACGAGTTCATACTTGAAATACAATATAGTACGGATGGTTGAGCTAAAAACGTTGGCGAAAGATTCAGTTTCATCAGATTGAGAGATACGTATCCTGCGCTCATCTTTCATGCTTGTCAGCAGCTTCCTTCCCTTCACGTGGACAAGAAACTTTTCTTCCTGTGATTTCTTTATGCACAAATCTCGTACCAGATCATGAAGCCTGCAATTTTTTGTTCTGCCATTAGACTTATTATTGGAAACGATAATAAGACTTCTCTTGATAAGATCCTCTAGATACTCTTCTGCAATTTCTTCAAAGCTTTTTGATGCAACTGGCCGTTTCACAAAGCCTTCAGCTATCCATAACCTTATCAGGTTCTTGACTTTGATCTCGTGATCTTCTGGAAATCCTCCCATGTATAAGAAACACGGCCTCAAATGATGAGGCAAATGGTTGTAACTCAGAGATAAAATCTTTTCTACCTGTCCATCTGTTGTGGCAAGAATATACGATTTTACATTTTTGGCAATTTCCTTCCACAATGTTCGAGTCATACTCACCATAGATAGGATTCCTGCAACCACCACCACTGCAAGGGGCAAGCCTCCACAACTTCTTGCAATCTCCCTTCCGATGGTCTCTGTTAAAGTATTTTCATATTCTATTTAATTGTCATTGAGTAGACAATAAGTGTATAAAGATTTCATGATCTGGATTGAACTGTTTCTTCGAGAGTTTCATGTTTCTGGCAGCCTCTTTCCCTGCGGGATTTTGAAGGAGTTTCTCTTGGATCTATTTATGTATATATATCTACTAGATCTTTTGTTGGCTTGGGAGTCCTCATTCATAGGGTTTCATTGAACCCTAATTTGTGCTGCTGCAACTAGATCGGTTTATGGGCCGTCGCCTGGAGCCCGACAAGAGCCCAAACTTCTTCTAGGGTTTGGCTATATATACTTGATGAAGGGAATTCGTTTTGGCTGGGGATTTTCGTTCAGATCAGTTCTCACGATGTAGACGTGAATTATTATTCCTGCTAGGTGTCCCCCCGGGCTTGGTACCGTCCGTAGTACTTTTCTAGATATTGTACTTTTATTTTCTCCTAGCAGAAGAGTGTTTGTGAGTTATACACTTGAGCGTACATTGTAAAAGAGTTATTTTCTCTTCTTTATTGTTGGTTCTTATTTCTCAAGGGATTAGGTGCGCCTAGAAAGTTAGTCGTTGTCTAGCTTTCAGTTATTCACCGTTGATGAGGTTTTGGGAAGATGTAGAGGCTAAGTAAGAGGGTGTCTTATTGTGTAAGTCCTTTGTACATCTTAACTTCATCTAGTGGATGATTTTCCCTGGGCGAGGCCCCCTAGACGTAGGTTGTTTAACCGAACTGGGTTATCATTCGTTGTGTTCTATCTTTCGTACTCACATTCATTGATAAAACGCATCTCACCACTTTTTGTATGGATTAGTTATTTTTTTCAATTGGTATCTGAGCAGGTCACCTAAGTTACCGGTGTTAGATCTTGGTGACGTTAATCCATGTGGTATTTTTGGAGGTATTTTTTATTTTGAAGTTTTTCGCCGCAAGTTTGAAGTTCTTCTATGTCAACGGGGAGAAGTCGAGATGAAAGGAAGGTTGTTGCTGCTACTGCTACATCGAATTCAGGGGGAGAAGATTGTAAAGGAGGAGACTGTTTCTTGGTCAGTCGCAAATACTGCACCTCCAGGAGTTTCTGCTTGTGTCGCCTGGTGCTGTTTCCCCAAGTGTTTTTTGAAGTGTTGCAACAGATATTGATTCTCCTGCTGCTATTGCTGGTTTGTTTACCTATTTGCTCTTGATTTGAGGGGGAGTTCATCATATCTCAGTTTATGATTTTGAGATTATTCTTGTTGCGATTTATTCCTGAGTTGAGCAGATGTTGGTTTTGTCTACACCAATGACAAAGGGGGAGATTGTTAAAGTATTTTCATATTCTATTTAATTGTCATTGAGTAGACAATAAGTGTATAAAGATTTCATGATCTGGATTGAACTGTTTCTTCGAGAGTTGCTTCAAGAGTTCTACAGTATGTTCCTTGTTGGGTTGCTTCTTCGGTCTCATGTTTCTGGCAGCCTCTTTTCCTGCGGGATTTTGAAGGAGTTTCTCTTGGATCTATTTATCGATATATATCTACTAGATCTTTTGTTGGCTTGGGAGTCCTCATTCATAGGGTTTCATTGAACCCTAATTTGTGCTGCTGCAACTAGATCGGTTTATGGGCCGTCGCCTGGAGCCCGACAAGAGCCCAAACTTCTTCTAGGGTTTGGCTATATATACTTGATGAAGGGAATTCGTTTTGGCTGGGGATTTTCGTTCAGATCAGTTCTCACGATGTAGACGTGAATTATTATTCCTGCTAGGTGTCCCCCCGGGCTTGGTACCGTCCGTAGTACTTTTCTTAATATTGTACTTTTATTTTCTCCTAGCAGAAGAGTGTTTGTGAGTTATACACTTGAGCGTACATTGTAAAAGAGTTATTTTCTCTTCTTTATTGTTGGTTTTTGTTTCTCAAGGGATTAGGTGCGCCTAGAAAGTTAGTCGTTGTCTAGCTTTCAGTTATTCACCGTTGATGAGGTTTTGGGAAGATGTAGAGGCTAAGTAAGAGGGTGTCTTATTGTGTAAGTTCTTTTGTACATCTTAACTTCATATAGTGGATGATTTTCCCTGGGCGAGGCCCCCCAGACGTAGGTTGTTTAACCGAACTGGGTTATCATTCGTTGTGTTCTATCTTTCGTACTCACATTCATTGATAAAACGCATCTCACCACTTTTTGTATGGATTAGTTATTTTTTTTCAATTGGTATCTGAGCAGGTCACCTAAGTTACCGGTGTTAGATCTTGGTGACGTTAATCCATGTGGTATTTTTGGAGATATTTTTTATTTTGAAGTTTTTCGCCGCAAGTTTGAAGTTCTTCTATGTCAACGGGGAGAAGTCGAGATGAAAGGAAGGTTGTTACTGCTACTGCTACATCGAATTCAGGGGGAGAAGATTGTAAAGGAGAAGACTGTTTCTTGGTCAGTCGCAAATACTGCACCTCCAGGAGTTTCTGCTTGTGTCGCCTGGTGTTGTTTCCCCAAGTGTTTTTTGAAGTGTTGCAACAGATATTGATTCTCCTGCTGCTATTGCTGGTTTGTTTACCTATTTGCTCTTGATTTGAGGGGGAGTTCATCATATCTCAGTTTATGATTTTGAGATTATTCTTGTTGCGATTTATTCCTGAGTTGAGCAGATGTTGGTTTTGTCTACACCAATGACAAAGGGGGAGATTGTTAAAGTATTTTCATTTTCTATTTAATTGTCATTGAGTAGACAATAAGTGTATAAAGATTTCATGATCTGGATTGAACTGTTTCTTCGAGAGTTGCTTCAAGAGTTCTACAGTCTGTTCCTTGTTGGGTTGCTTCTTCGGTCTCATGTTTCTGGCAGCCTCTTTCTCGGGATTTTGAAGGAGTTTCTCTTGGATCTATTTATCGATATATATCTACTAGATCTTTTGTTGGCTTGGGAGTCCTCATTCATAGGGTTTCATTGAACCCTAATTTGTGCTGCTGCAACTAGATCGGTTTATGGGCCGTCGCCTGGAGCCCGACAAGAGCCCAAACTTCTTCTAGGGTTTGGCTATATATACTTGATGAAGGGAATTCGTTTTGGCTGGGGATTTTCGTTCAGATCAGTTCTCACGATGTAGACGTGAATTATTATTCCTGCTAGGTGTCCCCCCGGGCTTGGTACCGTCCGTAGTACTTTTCTTAATATTGTACTTTTATTTTCTCCTAGCAGAAGAGTGTTTGTGAGTTATACACTTGAGCGTACATTGTAAAAGAGTTATTTTCTCTTCTTTATTGTTGGTTTTTGTTTCTCAAGGGATTAGGTGCGCCTAGAAAGTTAGTCGTTGTCTAGCTTTCAGTTATTCACCGTTGATGAGGTTTTGGGAAGATGTAGAGGCTAAGTAAGAGGGTGTCTTATTGTGTAAGTTCTTTTGTACATCTTAACTTCATATAGTGGATGATTTTCCCTGGGCGAGGCCCCCCAGACGTAGGTTGTTTAACCGAACTGGGTTATCATTCGTTGTGTTCTATCTTTCGTACTCACATTCATTGATAAAACGCATCTCACCACTTTTTGTATGGATTAGTTATTTTTTTTCAATTGGTATCTGAGCAGGTCACCTAAGTTACCGGTGTTAGATCTTGGTGACGTTAATCCATGTGGTATTTTTGGAGATATTTTTTATTTTGAAGTTTTTCGCCGCAAGTTTGAAGTTCTTCTATGTCAACGGGGAGAAGTCGAGATGAAAGGAAGGTTGTTACTGCTACTGCTACATCGAATTCAGGGGGAGAAGATTGTAAAGGAGAAGACTGTTTCTTGGTCAGTCGCAAATACTGCACCTCCAGGAGTTTCTGCTTGTGTCGCCTGGTGTTGTTTCCCCAAGTGTTTTTCGAAGTGTTGCAACAGATATTGATTCTCCTGCTGCTATTGCTGGTTTGTTTACCTATTTGCTCTTGATTTGAGGGGGAGTTCATCATATCTCAGTTTATGATTTTGAGATTATTCTTGTTGCGATTTATTCCTGAGTTGAGCAGATGTTGGTTTTGTCTACACCAATGACAAAGGGGGAGATTGTTAAAGTATTTTCATATTCTATTTAATTGTCATTGAGTAGACAATAAGTGTATAAAGATTTCATGATCTGGATTGAACTGTTTCTTCGAGAGTTGCTTCAAGAGTTCTACAGTCTGTTCCTTGTTGGGTTGCTTCTTCGGTCTCATGTTTCTGGCAGCCTCTTTCTCGGGATTTTGAAGGAGTTTCTCTTGGATCTATTTATCGATATATATCTACTAGATCTTTTGTTGGCTTGGGAGTCCTCATTCATAGGGTTTCATTGAACCCTAATTTGTGCTGCTGCAACTAGATCGGTTTATGGGCCGTCGCCTGGAGCCCGACAAGAGCCCAAACTTCTTCTAGGGTTTGGCTATATATACTTGATGAAGGGAATTCGTTTTGGCTGGGGATTTTCGTTCAGATCAGTTCTCACGATGTAGACGTGAATTATTATTCCTGCTAGGTGTCCCCCCGGGCTTGGTACCGTCCGTAGTACTTTTCTTGATATTGTACTTTTATTTTCTCCTAGCAGAAGAGTGTTTGTGAGTTATACACTTGAGCGTACATTGTAAAAGAGTTATTTTCTCTTCTTTATTGTTGGTTCTTGTTTCTCAAGGGATTAGGTGCGCCTAGAAAGTTAGTCGTTGTCTAGCTTTCAGTTATTCACCGTTGATGAGGTTTTGGGAAGATGTAGAGGCTAAGTAAGAGGGTGTCTTATTGTGTAAGTCCTTTGTACATCTTAACTTCATATAGTGGATGATTTTCCCTGGGCGAGGCCCCCCAGACGTAGGTTGTTTAACCGAACTGGGTTATCATTCGTTGTGTTCTATCTTTCGTACTCACATTCATTGATAAAACGCATCTCACCACTTTTTGTATGGATTAGTTATTTTTTTCAGTCTCCAATTCAGGAGCAACGGGATCTTGGCGTCCGAACACCTTTTCTCGTAGTAGATTCCAGCTCTGAGCTGAATCCATCAAATGCAACTCATGGGAAGGCATAGAGGAGTTGGCATAAGCAGCAACATCTGCCAGCCTTGTGGTTAACAAAATTCGACTCCCATTGTTGTTGTCGGGAAATAACTTCCTTATATCATCCAATACCTTGGCGCTCCAAATATCATCCATTACAATCAGAAATCTCCTACCTACTAGGATTTGGTACACTTTTACTGCCATGGATATATTACCCCTTTCTCTGTCGAATTCTTTCAAGGAATCTAGGTGGTTTGATAGAATTCTCTGTTCACCATAATCTTGTGATATTGTGACCCAAACACGAATTTGAAAATGCTCCATGGAAAATGGATGATCATAAGCATTTCTAGCAAGAGTGGTCTTGCCAATACCTCCCATACCAGTTATTGGGAGGATCTGGAGTTCTCGCGAATCTCCACAAAGCCTACTCATTATTTCCATCAAATCAACGTTCAAGCCAACCATATTGGTTTTTCCAGCTTCTGCACCTTGTGATGAGGATGAACTAGCCCCAACATAACCATCAAGTTGTGCATCTTTGATAATGATGTTATTTTTGATCTGCACCACCTCTCCGGCGATTGAATCCATTTGATCTCTTACTCTGCGCAACTGGAATATAAACTTGATTCTTCTTAGTTCTGCAACCCAGTGGGTATATCGAATATTGTAGTGGATTTTTTCCGTCATATACAATTCAATAACATCTTCCGCCTCCATTGCTACATTACTCATTCTTGCTTCCAAACTCTTGGCTTTCTCTGGAAAATCCTCAAGAAAAGCTCGGAGTGAAAGGACATATTTATCTAGAGATATAATATGTTTTTTTTCAGGATGAGAAATGGAAAATTGATTGTGATTGAGGAATTGATCAATGGTGCGCTCAAGGGAAACAAGAGTAGAATAAGCCATCCTTACACACACTCTCAGCTACAAGGTTGTGTTAATCAAAGGTAGAATAACAAAGAGAAGGGAAAGAAACTATGCTCTAACCACAAGATTTTGCAGATGACATGAAGGAACCATAAAGAGATAAAGAACAGAAAGAAACTATCTTCTTAATACAAAGATTTCGAAGATAAAATGTTGGAACAACTGCAGAGAGAGAATGAGAAGAGAAGAAATAAATTATGCTCTTGCTACAAGATTTTGCAGATCATATGAAGGAACAATAACAATTGCAGAGAGACAAGTTATCGAAGAGAGAAACTGGTAATGATTCAATTCTATCTAACAATGTATTATTGAAAAGATACAATTATGACATCCCAACAACCATATTATTTTAAGATTATTTTACCGACTGTCAACAATTTTACACAAAATTTGTACATATTATTTATATAGACACCACAATAGATCTATAAGGCTGTGTTTACTTTGATGGATAAATTTATCCATAAAAAAGGATGGATAACAAAAATTTATATCTTTAAATGTCTCATTTCTTTTCCAACATTTGACACAAAAGCATTTTTCCTTCCTTATTTTCACTTCAAGGGTGGACACCCTTGAAGTGAAAATAAGGAAGGAAAAATGCTCGAGTCAAATGTTGGAAAAGAAAGGAGACATTTAAAGGCATAAATTTTTGTTATCTATCATTTTCCATGGATAAATTTATCCATCAAAGTAAACGCAGCCTAACAAGTCAGTTCTTGAAAGGTGAAAGGTCAATAGATTCCATGAAATTAATAAAATCATTAGTCCACATGAGCTAGCTAAGATTAAGGATTAAAAAAACTATAAATTTTAATAATAGAAAATTAACTTGTATAGCTGGCCTTTAACGGATGACTTAATTGTAGTAATTAATTTTGTCATTGACTTCTTAGTTTACTTGATTCCAGAAACATAGCTGTTGAGGTCAGTTTAAATAATCTGTATAAGCTGTCAATTAACAACTTGTACATTTTAACCCAAAAAAAAAAAAAAAAAAAAATCAAATATTAAGATATCGTAGATGCGAAAATCCTTAGGCATAGTTGCACCTAATAATTGAAGTTTAGAATAACCTTCTCTCCATTCACAAAAATTATATTGTTTCCTCTTTTGAAAACTGTACTTTATATTTGAAACCTCATTCACACTTAATATCAAAATTTCACTTATTTAACGCATCAATTTTGATGTGTCGTTTTCTCGACATTATACATATCTAGCAACTATTTATTAAAATTCATGCCCCAAACCACATTATAATTTTCATTGACAGATAAATTTCGAGTGCAAAGCCAGCAATTTCAACGAGAGATTTCTTGAAATTCATGTGTTGAAACCAAAATAGTTACCTTATGGCATCCCTCAGCTGTGATTCGGGTACAAGAATTTGATCTGTTTCGATTGTTAATCTCTTTGACGCAAATCCTCGAGCACCTTATCTGCACGGCGGAACCATTCGCTCCCAAACAAGCACCAATCCCATTTGCTGGCCTCTCATGGCTGCTTCTCACCATGTTTTTCCCTCAATAGAAGAACAAGAAATTCTCCTTTAGGTGTTGAGCACATCAAAGCTCAATCAGCTCAGATTCTCCAGTTGAAAATATTTTCACTGAACGAAGATTTTTTTTTTCTTTTTTTATTTGGTTATGATACGTTTTAGATACACTTCGTTTTATTTTGTTAACCAAAGCCCAACATCTTCTCAAAAACAAAAAAAAACAAAGCCCAACATGTGTAACTCACAAGCCCAATATGGAAGCGAGGTGGCAGCCCACAAGCTAATCATTTACATTTGGGTTGGGCCAATTTTATATTTTGTTTGAAATTACAAAATTTATGGTTTTATACTGCAATTAATAATTTTAGTATAAAAACACTTTAGTCTCTAACTAATTATTATTTGTTATAAGAAAATATTAATGAATGTTATCTTATTTTGAATAAAATAACATATTTTAAATAATATTAATAATAACCAACACTTTAGTTATAAAAGTCAATTCATGAAACTATCCATTCTCTTTTAACAAAAATAAAAGGGCAAATAGCGTCAAAATCCGTATACTTTCCCCGTTTTCGCATATTTCCCCTGACTTTAAAAATTCGCGATAGAATCCTTGACTTTTAATCCCGTTCGCGTTTCTCCCTAAAAAATGACCGGCGATATATAGATATGATGACATGGAGTCCGGAAATCCACGTAGGATTAAATTCCGGCGTATTAAGCGACGTAGTTTTACTTAATAATGTAAAACGTCGTCGTTTTGCCTTTTTTAGGGATTTAAATGTAATCCAACATAGAAAATTAGGGGAAAATTGATTTGTTACTCTAATTAGGGTTATTCTTCTTGGGTTCTTCTTCTTCAGCCAAATCCATGTCTTTCTCGTCATCATCCCGGCGGAATTTCAGCCACGAGGGCCGAGTTATGTGCAGCCATGGACTCCAAGCTTCAATACCTTGAAGCTTCGAAGGAGGAACGAGAGGGAGCTGCGAGCGGCTGGAGTCCGGCTGCGCGTCGGGCAGGCTGAGGGCAGCAGCTAGGGCGCGAGCTTGTGCGGCGTCAGCAGCGGTTGACGGCGACTCGGCTGACCGGGGTGCACGGAGAGAAGGCGGCAACCGGTGGTGCAGTCCGGCGGCGACGGTAGTGGAGCGCTAGAGGGAGAGAGACAGCGCCAAATGGAGGAAAGAAAAGAGAAGATGGTGGTTTGTATGTGAGTGAGAGAGCTAGATGGATGGGAGCTTTGCTGGCGGTTGGCGGTCTTCGGCGGCGGAGGGAGACGAAGGCAGTAGGCTGCCAGAGGAGGAGGGAGGTGGCTGGGCGTGGAGAGGGTGTTCGACAAGTTAATTAATTGGAGAGGAAAACGACGACGTTTTCGTTTCATTTAAGTGACTCAACAATCTTACTTAAATGACTCAGCAAAATAATGCCACATAGGTGACACGTCATTGTAGTTAGTCGCCGGAAACTTCATTAAGGGAAAATTGCGCATCGGACCAAAGGTTAAGGATTCTATCGCGAAATTTAAAAGTCAGGGGAAATATGCGAAAACGGGGAAAGTATGGGGATTTTGACGCTATTTGCCCAAAATAAAAAAATATCCACTACATAAAAATTTTAAAAATTAATCAATTTTTGTGCATCTTTGACGATGAATTAAGTATTCACGAGGCGCATAAGAAATTGGATAAGATTTTACAAAGTTTGATGATTCACAACCCATTTCCTGGGTATTGAAGTGTGAGAGGTATTTGTGTGCGTATGTTGGTCTAGTGGTAGGAGGTCCAAGACTTTGAGGTTTTGGGTTCGAGTTCTCTGTCGTGCAATCTTTAAATTTCTTTATTTATTTATGTAATTTATCAAAAAAAAAAAAGTGTGGGGGGTATTTTAAACCGTAAGTCATGTGTTTCTGCATATTATTGTTATTATGTAGACATCTATACTAATAGAAAAAAAGCCTAAGGCAGTCTAAGGCACAACTTGTGGATTGCCTATTTTACCCATGCTATATATTTATTATTATAGTTATAAACTATAACTTGTGGATTGCATATTTTACCCTTGTTATATAGTATTTATTATTATATTTATAAAATATAAATCTATTTTGATATACATTTATTTGTCACCCAAATCTATAGAGAATACTTTATATCTATAGCTATTGATAAGGCTTATAAATAAATATATCAATTAATCCAATAAATTATCTAATAAAAGTAATGAATTAATAGATTTTTTTAAATAATAGATTATCAATTAAAATAACATTAATTACACGTACAACGTACATTCTTTATGCTAGTTTTTCAAAAAAGCCTCGCACGATCTTTAAATTTCTTTATTTATTTATGTAATTTATCCAAAAAAAAGTGTGGGAGGTATTTTAAACTGTAAGTGCATGTGTTTCTACATATTATTGTTATTATGTAGACATTTTTCAAAACAGCCTCTCTACATCCTGAGTGATAATGTGATGGGCTTCGTTGTTTCCTTTCTGTGATGACATTTTCCAAATTAGCTCGGATTATCTTGTTGATTTTTGTCAGTCTGCTCGAAGGAGAAGAGACTCTCCTTTTACTCGAGTTGTTGTGATAAAATGGTCATAATTCACTATTTTGTGTAATCATAAGTAAGTGATCATTTTTGTGAAATCAGTGTTGATAGTGATGGTTTATTTGCATGTAGCAACCAACACTTTTCTCGGTGGGAGGGAAGGCCTTCTACCATGAAGTAAAGCTAAGTTATCGAGGAACAAAACGTCGCCCTTTTGCCACTTGAATTGGATGCTCTCTTCTTCGATGA
This sequence comes from Salvia miltiorrhiza, assembly GCF_028751815.1. Taxonomy (NCBI): domain Eukaryota; kingdom Viridiplantae; phylum Streptophyta; class Magnoliopsida; order Lamiales; family Lamiaceae; genus Salvia; species Salvia miltiorrhiza. The sequence goes on from NC_080389.1 coordinate 3,871,221, forward strand.
TCTCCTCGTCCGGTATTTCACTTGCATCGGCCATGGTGGCGGAGCTGAGCTCGTTACCGTGCATTCCAACGACGGTGTTGAACCACATCCTCCTTCCTTTTCTTCCCTCGAACACCCTTGTCAAAGGCCTGGGACCTAGTATCGTCTTCACCCCGCCCTCTGCCAGCCATTCCATCTCCATTCCTAATGCCTTGCCCCTGCACACGACATTTACTTTGGAGGATTAGCCTTCATAGATAAAAAATAGTACTCCCTCCGTCACACCTCCATAGTCCACTTCACTTTTTCACTCATATTAAGAAACTGTAATAAATAGTGCTTGGAAATTCAAATAGTATTTGGAAATTACAAAATAGATGTAATTACTCAATTTTGCCCTTATTTATTCTATGTTTCACTATATTCAAATAAGGTTACTTTGGTAAAAAAAGAAATTTAATGCTAATTTAATTTAGAAAGTGGACTATATTGTGGGACATCTAAAAAATGAATAAGGGACTATGAAGGTGGGACAGAGGGAGTAACAAATAGTAACGCTGATCCCTTGTTTACTTTGATGGATTAAAATTTTGGGATATCACAAGATCCTTAATTATTTCTATCATTTAAGTTAATTTTACTTAATTCCTATCTCATTTCAAAGCTGGGATTGAAGTAATCCTACTCTCTAGGATATATAAAAATACTCAATCATGCATTTGATCAATCATGCAAAGTAAACGCTCGCTAAGTGGAGACAATATGACTAGAAAGAGCACGAAATTGCTTACCTCTTCTCTGCTTCTACGCGATCTGAAGTTCCAAATGCATCTTCCCAACCTCGACCTCTCATGGAAGATGTATCGTTTTTGCTTAGGGCCGTGAAGGTGTATCTCAGTCCTTTCCTCTCCATCTCCTCCACCATCTCCGGGTACTCTTCCAACATCCTCTCCGTTACACGGAAGCTAGGCACGATCGGAGTTTCTCCTCCTTCTGGTGGAGGTACTTCACAGAAGAGAATTACCTTCTCTGGGAATTCTTTTATCTGATTAAAATAAAAACCAGTGTGAAACCCTAAACAAAAAAAAAAAAAAAAAGATCCATTAATTGAACTCGTACAATGAAACTCACCAAGACCATCTCATGGTGGTAGTATATGAACTCCGACAGGGGGCCTTCGTTGGCCGTCCAGACCCTCTTGTAGACATGCGTGCGCGGGGCGGGCCCCACGTACCGTATGTCCTCCCACCCGAAGGCCTCGACTATGTCGTTGAACTCGTGTGCATTCTTGACGTGGAAGCCTCTGAGGAGGACGGCACTGTTTTTCACTATCGTCTTCTCGAACCACTCCTTGTTCTCCCTTATGGCCCACAGCAGCCCCTCCACCTCGCCTCCGCCGCCCTCCGGGGGCTGCAGCACTAGCGGGACAGCTTCGCCGTCCACCACCTTCTGCCCTTCGCACCTTCCTACCTTGAAGTATTTGCAGCTCATCTCCATCAGCATGTAGTAAACGTAGATTGTACAAAAATATGCTTAACATTATGGATGCACAATTTGATTTTATATGAATTTGGGAAGATGCTGTTGCATAGCACTTAAACAATGGAATCAGTTGATGATCGGCATCAATTTATATGCTTTCTTGACTTTGTCGACTGTCGTTTCCTACAAATGTATGGTGGCATTCGCTAGCTTTTGGCTTTGTTTGCTTACCTTTGTCCAAGTGTAATCCATGGTTTAAATCTTTGACTCTGCAAATTTAATATTTATTTTTGACCACTTTTGATAACTAGATCATAAATATATTGGTCATTCATTTTGAAAATAAAATAAAAGTGTCGTGATCACTGAAAAATGTGCAAATCTTTAATTGCGAAAATTATTAATTACGATATCCCAACTGCTTTATCTAAGAAAGAGCCTCACATACACCTATGTATCATTGTATATATCTACCTTCTTCTACCTTAAAGCAACTCGAGATATCCCAACTCCTTTATTATCTAAGTTTCTGACAATTGTATAAAAAATTTCTAGAGAGAGACGATATATCTCTATTCTATATTCTTGAAATGTTCTCTAATATGCTACGTAAATATTACTCCCTTTGTCCCATAACAAGTGTCCTAATTTATTTCGGCATGAGAATTTAGGCAAGTATGATTAAAGAGTAAAAAAATAAAAAATGGTATTTTGGGAGATGAGTAGAATTAAAGTGTTGATAATTAAAGGTAAAAAGGCAAAATTAAAGATGGAGGGTCTACCTCTATGATGCACGGATTCTTCAAAAATTAGCATGCATGTACGGCGAATCGGATTCTTTTAGGGTACGATTCTCTCGAATTCTCGTCGTATTCGCACCCGATTCGCCACGTGGCGTATCTTTTAAAACAATTTATAAAAATAAACCGGATTCGCAAATTCCGTAAGCGAAATTCACGTATCTCGTGCACGAAAGACCTACACAAGGTTATTTTAATAATTTTATTTTCAGTTATGACTTATATATTGGACTAATAATATTTGAATTGTTATATTGTTGCTCAATTTATAACTTATATAATTGAAAATGCTTAACTTTTGGGTAAAATAAAATGTAAATTACATATAATTAATTTAAGAAAATTTAAATTGTATATATTTTATAAGCATTATATATCATAAAATTTTAATAATTAGATGTATCCTTGCCGAATCGCACCCTATGATTTTTAAAAACCCGTATCCCCATACTCGAATCGTATCGCCCCCGCATCCGCACCTCCGTACTATGCAACATAGGTCTACCTTCTTATTTTAGAACTAGGATATTTGTTACGGAACACCTCAAAAAAAAATTAGAATACTTGTTATGGGACGGAGGGAGAGAGTATAATAGTAATAAATAAAGCAGCTGGGTTGACGATTATTTTGGCTTTTTCAATAGGATAATTATTCTACTAAGTAGTTCTAGACATCGCTTTGAATTATATATTTTTTGAAATCTTCTGCAAAATATTATAGTCATAGACATTTCTTCAATAACATAAATACTCCATCGTCTCTCCATGAAAATAGGTTTCAAGGGAGAACTGTACGATTTGAAAAAGATTTAATTGTTTATTTGGTAAGTAGATAAAGAGTCTTATAACTAAAAAAAAGAAAAAAAAGAAAGAAAAAGATTTAACGATAGAAAGGTGCTCACACATTAAAAAATGGTGGGTTCATGAATGATAAAAAAAAGGATTATTAAGAAAACGTAGTAGACTATTATTCTAATATTAAATTGTATATTTAATACACTTTATTTATAATATAAAAAAGAATTTTTAAAATAATTTTATTATTTTAAAATAAAACATAATTAAATAATTTTATTTAATCTATTACGTTATAGAGTTTGTTAATTTATTTGAGAATTATTTTAAAGAGGTTTTTACATAGTTATAGAATCAAAAAGATCAAATTGCTAATTAATATTTAAATATAATAAATATCATATTTATATTAAAGAGGTTTTACTATAATTATAGAATTAAATGGAGCAATTTTCTAATTAATATTTAAATATAATAAATCAACATATACGATTCTGATCTATTGGGTCAATATAAATGGGCCAGCTCAACGTAAGACCTATTGGGCCAGCTCAATAAAAGATCTTCCTTATTCACTTTTATACAAACAAATTTAGATAGCATGAGTTTATAACTTTAAGCCGCGGCATGGGCTGGGCCCAGTTTTTGCTCTAGCATGGGTGATGTTAAACAAAGCCCATTTTGGCTAATTATGCCCATGGAATTATGCCAGAGAGAGGGCCAAGGCTGTGAGTGCACTAAAAAGACTGTTCGAGGAATTGCCACAAAGAGGAAGAAGAATGTTTGGGAAGGTAGATGAATTAATCGACTTCCTACTCAAGGTGAGCAAAAAATCCGAAACCGAATAACCGAACTAATCAAAACTGAAATTTTAAAATATAGTTTGGTTTTTTCGATTTTTCGGTTCGGTTTTTTTTTCATAAAATTTCGGTTTTTCGATTCGGTTCGGTTCGGATTTTTTAAAACCGAACAAAACCAAAAAACCGAATTATATTTATAATATATATATTTTATATATATAATATTTTAATAATAATTTTATAAAATCTAACTTCTAATATTTTTTTTAATTTTATAGCTTTTTCGGATTTTTCCGGAATTTTCTATTTTTTTTAAATCGGTTTTTTCAGTTCGGTTCGATTTTAAGTATAAAAATTTCGGTTAATTCGGTTCGGTTCGATTTTTTTTTAAAAACCAAACAAAATATGACTTGGTTTGGTTTTTGGTTTTAACAAAAACCAAACCATATAACCGAATGCACACCAGTACTTCCTACGCAGGTTAGAGCTTCGTGTATCCTATGAACCTAAAGCCTGAAAGATTTCTGCTTCATATTTACTGACTTTATTACTTAAAACAGTTGTCACCACCTATTTGCTAGGTTTGGTTCAAGTTACTGTTTGGCTTCATATGTTGGCAGAATAAATAACGAGTATTGAGATTTATCATCTTATGCTTGTTTAGTTATCTTAATTTGGTTTGCCTGTCTCAATCTTCATTTGTTAGTCGCTTGCTATATTTTCACAGCTATTTTCTACTCCCTCCGTCCCGCAAAGCTTGAGCAATTTTTCTTTTCGGGTTTTCCCATGAAGCTTGAGCACTTTGTTTATATAGCAGAAGTTTTTTCGTTCATTTACATTTTTACTTTTTCACCTACTACATTTAACACATAAAATACTAATTCTTTAAATGATATATTTGGCTGTGCGTGATAGAATATCATTATTTTGGGATTTGCAATAATAACTTTTTATAGTATGAGTGACCTAGTTGATCGAATGGTGATCGGAGTGAAGGATTTGAGATAAATGAAGAACAATAAACAGAAAAGATGATTAATTATGATTCTATTTCCTCATGTGATGATATGAATTCCTAATGAAGTGTTTTACCAATTGAGTTGTACTTTACTGTCATTCTCCTAAAAAAATTGTTACTTTGATTTGGGCTATAAATTATTTTCTTGAGCTTCTTACACCATGGAAGCAATGAAACTAGAGAATAACATAAAGTGGCTCTATCCACGACATAAAAACAGAGCAAAAATATAATTTTCACTAATCAAAGCATACAGAAAAATAGCTCTGGTCGAAGACACTTCTTTCCATTTTCCATCCTCTCAGCTCTTTGTATGAGAATCATTGGCTGCACACACACACACACACTTGATAAACAATACGGATAAGAAACTCAAAAGCTACAACTACTCAGAGTCCGCTATATGCCCTTGTAATTTTATTTCTCATCAATTTATACTCTGTAATTAGGATTTTTACTATGTAACTCACTATAATCTCTTCAATTAATTAACTCAATTATCCAAACACTTTAACAATTTATAGGCTCTTAAAATATTACTCCCTCCGTCCCATTATTAATGAAGTTTTCATTTTTGGGTTGTCCCATTATTCATGGCCAGTTTCTAATTTTAGTAATGATTTTACACTACAAACAATGTGGCCCCACACATCTTTACACACTTTTACACTACAATCTTATTCTCCTAAATACCCGTGCCCAAAAGAGATGGGTCATGAATAGTGGGACAGAGGGAGTACATCTTATAAACTCTTAAAGCATCTCTCTAAAATAAGCTTAGAAACATACCCCCTTAGTTTGACGCTTCCCCTCCAACCAATAGATCAGGGGTTTGCGTCACTAATGAGGAAAATGAGGAATCATTATTGATTCTCTCTCTCTCTTTTTTTTTAAATACCCTCTTAATTTGGTACATAATACCTATGCATGGTATTTATATATAAAAGAATTTAGTTAGAAGGAATTTGGAGTTACCTCATTAGAAGAGTATCATGATTAACGAGTCATAAAACGAACTTGAAGCCAAAACTGCCATTGTGAGAATCTGAGGCCTAGTTCATCACATTTGATTGCATATTTCCTGATGAACAAAAACATTAATCTTTACATGAGACGTTTGGTTTGAATGATAAGACCTGATTGATAAAATAATTCAACTTAATCAAGTGTTTGGTTTGCATGATTCGGCCCATCATCCAATTGAATGATTATTTATCATCTCAAAGTTGGATGTATTATTTAATCACCTCTAGTCCTATCAATTTTATCTATCACATCCACCAAACCAAACACCCCCTGTGCGAATACCTCATCTGAAAACTGAAAACTTTAACAAAGAACTGAAAACTTTAGAAATTTTGACATTTTAACATTTTAACAAAGAACTGAAAACTTTAGAAATTTTGAGATGTGCGAATACCTCATCTGCAACAAAATTAATCTTTTGTTTCGACAGAAGGATGGAAAGAGCACATCATCGATGAGCCATGCGACGAACTTGAACTTGAAGGGCATCATTTCCCCACTCTTGTTGTTTCTCTAGAATCCTCTGGGCCGACTCCACAAGTGACGTCCGCGCTTTCCCCTTCACCTCAATCAGCTCGAGTGTTGGAATTTCCCCGATATCTTCTGGTATTTCAGCGAGCTTCCAACAGCCGTCGAGCACGATGCTTTTGAGCATTGGGAAGTGGCTACTTTCAGTTATCCAATCCTCGAGAAACGACTTTTCTATAACCAAAATTTCTAGTTTAGGAAACTCTCCATCGCTTGTTTCCCATGTGCTGCCTCTGCAAGCCCAATGAGTCAGTTTAAGCACTCGAAGATTTGGCAACGAGCCTACAATAGTCATATCCTCCCAAGGAAGAGTCACACGGCTTAATGTCAACTTTCTCAGAGACTTAGGAAAAGTGAAGTCATCCTTCTGGTGAAACACAATTCTAACAGATGAACGTAACTTCAAATCTTCAAGTTGACGCAGATGCACCAAACTGTTGAGGAAAATTTCGCCATCAGAGCAATCAATCTCCAATTTCTTTAGGTTTGGGATCATTCTCAAGATCCTTTTCCTACACATGGTATGTGACACTATAGAGAGTGTTTGGAGGTTTTCTAGACTAGAAGCTGTTATTCCTACTGGATTTGGTAACCTGCCATAGAAGACAAGATGTCTCAATCTTGGCATCCTCCAAATCTCCTGTGGCAAACGGATTAAATATAATCTAAATTTCCTCCAATTATTCTTTGCGTGAAGGCTTAAAGTCTCAAGATTACGAAGCTTTGAAATGGGCCAAATGGCTGTAGGTATCCTTCCACGATAGTAGACAGCAAGGTATGCTAGATAAAATAGGTCAAATAGTTGATCTGGTAGTGATTGCACATAAACATCTCCTGCATCCAATACCCTTAGCAATCTAAAACCTTCCAACTTGTTTGCTACAGAAATGCCACGGAAGCACAAAATCGTATGGATGGTTAAGCCATATATTTTCTGAAAATATGGTAAACCCGAACGAGTAATTACACTTACACGGCGCTGATTTTTTCTGCCCTTTACTGAAAGTCCGCTGCTGAAGTTCACAAGAAACTTCTCTTCATGCGCTTTTCTTATGCATAAATCCCGCATCAGATCATGGAGGCTGCAACTTTTGATCCTGCCATCACACTTTCTCTTGGTAACCAAAACAAGGTTTCTCTTGACAAGATCCTCCAAAAACACTTCCGCCTCTTCTTCTAAGGTTTTAGATCTGTTCAGACGTCTCAAGAATCCCTCAGCTACCCATAATTTGATGAGTTTTGAGACACGGACCTCACAATCCTCAGGAAACATTCCCATGTACAAGAAACACGGCCTCAGATAATGAGGCAAGTGAGTGTAACTCAAAGACAATATATTTTCAAATTGTCCTCCTTTAGTAACTGAGTTCACATTTTGTGCAATTTTCCTCCATGAAGCTACATTGTTGCTAACCGTGGATAGGAGCCCTGCAACCACCACGATTGTAAGTGGCAGCCCTTTGCAGATTCTCGCGATCTCCTTTCCAACGTCCTCCAACTCTGGAGGGCAATCTCGATGTGCAAACACCTTCCGTTGAAGTAGATTCCAACTTTGTGCCTCATCCATAAAGCGCATATTGTGAGGACCGCTCAAATGATCAGCGTAAGCAGCCACATCAGTTTCTCTTGTCGTTAACATGACTCGGCTTCCATTACCATCTTTAGGAAGTATAATTCTTACATCATCCCAAGCGTCTGTGCTCCAGATATCATCCATTACAAGGAGATACCTCCTGCCTTTCAAGATCTTGAACACTTTTTCCCCAGACGATTCATTGCTCTCCTCGGATCTATCTTTATCAAACTCTTCCATGGAAGATAGGAGGGCTGATAAAACTACATCTGCATTGTAGTCCTGTGAAACTGTGACCCAAACACGAATATCGAACCGCTGCACTGTTAGTGGGTCGTCGTAAACACACTTTGCAAGAGTAGTTTTTCCTATACCGCCCATTCCAACGATTGGGATAACTTGTAAATTGGGCGATTCTCCACAGAGTCGAGATTTTATTGCTAGTAGATCTTCATGTAAACCAACCATATAGTCAATCTTGATGATGGGAGCAGGCTTGGCTAGTGAACCTGTTGCAGAAGAATAAAACCTAGTCATCACAGTGGAATGAGGAACCATTATTAATTCTCTTTGTCAAAAAATAAAAAATAAAATACACCTGCTGCAGAGGAAGAAGCACCAAGTTGCATTGCATCTGTACTGTTATTCTTGATGATCATCACCTCCCTTGTGATTGACTTTGCTTCTTTTCTTATCTTTCTTATTTGCCATTTTAGCTTTGATTTGGCAGCTAAAACATTCCACCAATGTGATGGAGCTTCCACCAATATGAAAGACTCAATAATATGCTCTGCTTCATATGCTAAATCTCTGATTTGCCCATCCAAGATGTTGGCTTTCTCGGGAAAATCTTCAAGAAACTCTTTCAAGAAAATAAATGGTTGATAGATAGATCGGATTTGTTGTTTTATATTACGAGAAATGAAATATCTATCTTGATCCAAGATTATGTTTTCAGTGGTTTGGCCAAGGGAAAGAAGAGCAGCATAAGCCATCTTTGGTGATCACAGTTAAGTTTTTGCTGCTAGATTTTTGCAGATAAAGATAAACTAAGCTGGAAAAATGGCTGAAAGAGAGCGAAGAGAGCAGGGCTAGTTTAGAAGACAGAGAGATACATTATTCATTATTGACCAACCATATGTTGTCCTTTTACAATAAAGCCAATGGATTATCTACTTTATTTTTGCAAGTGGAGGACGAAATGACAAAGTCGCCCTTGGAAAGGTTTTTGTGCGGGCCCTCAATCATTTATGTCTATCAATTCATTTCCTCATCTGAAATAAGTTAGTACTATACAATATGAACTAATTTTATTTAATTCATATTCTATTAATATACTCCCTCCTTCCCGTTAATCAAGTTCCCTTTCTTTTGGGCACGGGTATTTAGGAGACTAAAATTAAGAATTAAATGGTATATTTAAAAAAGTTAATGTTACTTTAATTAAGGGTCTCAGGCTCTAATACACTGCCGCACCACCGCCTGTGCACCACCGCACCACCACAATTTCTGAACCACACCACCGGACCACCGTAGCAGCCAGAACAGTGAACGGAAATCAAAAAACGGAGGCGAACCCTAATTTCTGCCAAAACACTGGGCCTTAATTTCAATTTCTGAGCCGGAACACCAAAACACCACCACAGATAAATCAAAAAATGGAAATCTTTCAATTTCTGAAATTAAAACAACAAAAATAATTGAAAGGGTGGAGGCGAGCCCTAATCGTTTTGGGCGAAACAACAAAAAATGGAAATCTTTCAATTTCCTCTCCGCAGCGGCCGACGGCAAGAGGTGGTGGGCGAGAGCCGGAGGCGGAGGGCAGAGGCGGCGTTGGAGCCCGCGGAGGTGCGAGGCGGCGGAGGCGTTGGAAGTGGAGCAGGAGGATGGTGGAGGCGGCGCAAGAAGATGGTGGCGAAGGCGCGAGGCGCCGGAGGTGCCAGGCAGTGGAAGGAGGCGAAGGGCAGCGGCTGTTGCGGCAGAGGCGGTGTTGGAGCCCGCGGAGGCGCGAGGCAGCGAAGGCGTTGGAGGCGGCGCAGGAGGATGGTGGCAGAGGCGTGAGGATGGTGGCGAAGGCGCGAGGCGCCGGAGGTGCGAGGCGGTGGAAGAAGGCGGATGGAAGGTGAAGTTGTTGGAGGCGATGGAACAAGAGGAGAGAGGGGGGATGATTTAGAGAGAGAGAGAGTGGCAGAATCGAGGTGGGTAGGGAGTAATTAAGTTATTAATCCATCCTTAAGTATAGCTAAAAAAGGAAAGGGGACTAGTTACATGGGACGGCTCAAAAAGGAATACGGGACTTGAATATTGGGACGGAGGGAGTATATTATCAAGGGAAAATCTTATTATAGCCAAAATGCATAAATCTTTAAGTTTTATAGTCCTAATTTCGAATACACTAGTTATATAACCATTTTTTGTTTAAAAGACAACTATACCCACAATTGACTTAGGCAATGTGTTTAATTTGATTTTGAGTTTACTCGATGGTGTCACTACTCGATGGGACTGTCACTACTCGATCGAGTACACCATCGAATAGTGAGTAGTTGGCAATATGTTTAATTTGATTTTGTGTTTACTCGATGGTGTCACTACTCGATGGGAATTGTCACTGCTTGATCGAGTACACTATCGAATAGTGACTAGATTATGTTTTTCATGTTTATTTCTTCTTCTTTTTTGGTTTGTTGGTGCTAAATCTTTGTATTCTGATATTGCACCAGACACCTTATAGGTAGAAGAGACCGTCGTTAATTTATGTAACCCATGCTATTAATTTATACGTACGAGGTACCGTATTTCGGCAAATTCATTTTGCAAATGTTCAAAGGTGGAACGATAGGGCGTCTTAGTGATCACGAGAGATACGCAAGCGTCAACAATGCTCTCCATCACCTATTATCCCTACAGATTGAGGGAGGGAATATTCCTCACCAAGCATGGTTCGATATCGATGGTCGTATCATCCATTTTACACAGTGGATTATGCACATATCACCACACTTCACTTTGGATTTAGTAAGTTTGATCCTCCCACTGACACCAAATTCCGGCTACTAGTATCTTCACAGCTATCTTGGTCATCATCCCACAAAACTAACTTAGGTTGAAATTCAAAGCAAAACAACTCGGGACGAATCCAGCCACATCAACCACGTCAGTTTCTCTTATCGTTAACATGACTCGTCTTCCATTACCATCATCGGGAAGTATATTTCTTACATCATCCCAAGCCTCTGTACACCAAACATCATCCATTACAATGAAATACCTCCTGTTTTTCAAGTTTTTGAACACTTTCTCCTATCACTCTTACTTGAGTCTCAAATATTTATTACTTCAGATATTAGAAAATCAAATTGATGAATGAGTTGATCTGTCAAAGCAATAATCTTTCTATGCCTACATCTAACTCAAGTAAAAAAGTGCACAGTTGAATAATATGATGAAGACATTGAAAGCAAAAAAAAATTACAGAGCAAAAAAGAGTGCAAAGCTTGTAAAAACTAAAAAGTATAATTTGGTGCAAACGTAATGCCCAAACCTAAGTGGGCTCAGCCCCGCACTTACAAAGAATAGCTTTTGGAGCAAATAAAAAGCCCAAACCCAATTGGGCTCGTAATCAATTACTATGGGCCAAAGAAGCCCATACTCAATTCATTAAAATAGTCAAGGGGGAAAGTGAATAGACTTATGCTTATTATTGAGAATTTAAGATCTTCTATTGCAAATTTGTGTGGCATTATCTATTGCATATATAGATGAACGACATGTGGCAATCTTAAGGGTTCAAGATTGCCCAATGTTAGGGTTTATATTTTCCTTAAATAAACCCTAAAATGTCAATCATCTATAAATTTAATAGGAGAGATGTCACATTATAATGCAATAGATTATCCGAATTGATTGTTGAGAGGCCTACTTTGCCACAATGACAACTATAACTCTGTAAGTAAAATAATGTAAACAAGAATGTCAATCCACACATACATTCAACTTTGAGAAATACATGATAACACAGTATATAGCATTCAGATTTATTTTAAACTAGCTAGCTTGCAAAAAAGCAGGAGTTTATCAACTATTCATGCTTAAACATTTCACCTTAACTCTCTGCTTCTTTCATAAGTCGAATATCTGATAAGCTAGCTAGCTCCAACGATACTGTGCATCTGAAAAAGAAAAGAAAAAGTGACAAGAATCAACTGACATTCTACCAACAGAGAAATGTTCAAAAGAGAGGAAGATGCAATTAGCATACTAATCTTATTTCTATAAAGCATGCCCGCTAAAAATGGTGTCAAATCATTCAACTTTTATAAATTTCTTACCAGACATGAAGGGCAGAGTCAAGTTTGAAAGATCATATCAAAAACGCTTCAAACGAACTTCAAGGGCATCCCGTTTCTCTTTTATCTCTGTCGCCGAGTACAGAAGAGATCGGTTATGATCATCGATCTCAATCAGTTCAAGCGTTGGAATCTTTCCAATATCAACTGCAATCTTAGACAAATACAGACAACGATGAAGCATTAGGCGCTGAAGCCTCGGAAAGTGGCTACTTTCAGTTGTCCAGTTCTGCAGATTAGATTCATCAATATGCAAAAGTCTCAGATCCACAAATCCTCCCTCAATAGTTTTCCAGAGTTCCCCACTGCAAGCATAGTTCTTTAGTTTCAACACTTGAAGAGAAGGCAACCGGCCAAAAACCATCATATATGTCCAAGGAAGCCTCCATCCACTCAATTCCAACTTTTTCAGCGATCTAGGAAAATAAAATTTGGGACACAGTTGAAATGAACAATGCGTCTCCAATTTCAATTTCTCCAATCGACTTAGCAAACCAAGACTACCAAAATCAAAGTAGTTTGGACGAAACTTCTCCTCTAACGAGTAGCATATTTCCAACTTTCTAATGTTTCGAAACTTACGCACCATACTAGAACTGAATACAAAGTTTGTTGCCAGAGAAAGTGTTTGGAAGTTTTTTAGAGAAGACTTTGCTGAATCTTTTGGATCGGGTAAAGGAAGAAATGAAAAGGCGATAAGATGCCTTAATTGCTCCAGATTCCAAATTTCGTCAGGCAAGCTAACCTCCGATCTATAAATAATTAAAGTCTGAAGATTATGAAGCTTTGATATAGCTGAAGGAATAATATTGCTAGGAATTTTGGAAGCAAGGTAAGTGAGATGAATCAAATCAAACACTTGACCTAACTCCCAAAATGCATGATCCTTTCTACGTAAAACGTGAAGGACCTGAAGTGACTTAAAATTCTCTATAGAGCCTTTGGGCCTATACCCTCTCTGTGAAATACATATAATAGAACGGGTGCATGAGCTATGCGTAGAGTCTTTAAGATCAAGATCATACCAACTAACACTTACGCGTTGATGATTTTGTAGCACTTGTGGAAGAAAATGCCTTCTCACGATAGGATTAGGAAAGTAATCCATAATAGGTAGAAGGAACTTCTCTTCCCCAGCCTGTCTTGAACAAAAATCCCGAACCACGCTATGAAGCTTGCACCTTTTGATTTTGCCATCACTCTTCTTGCTAGTAACCAAAACTAGACTTTGCTCGACCAGCACCTCCAAAACATCTTCCGCCACCTCTTCCAACGTTTTAGATTCATCTCGACCTTCCAAAAAGCCCTCAGCTACCCAAAGTTTGATGAGTTCTGAGACACGGATCTCATAATCTTCAGGGAAGCCTGCCATATACAAGAAACACTCCCTCAAATGTCGAGGCAAGTGTTTGTAACTCAAAGATAATAATATAGTTTCCAACTGTCCATCATTTGCCCCAATTCGCTTCCACAACTTTGGAGTTCTATCAATCTTGGATAAAAGTCCTGCCACAGTAACAATTGAAAGGGGCAATCCTTCACAACGTTTTACATATTTTTCCCCAATTTCTTGTAGCTCAACAGGACAATCTTGATCTCCGACGACCTTCTTCTGGAACAAATGCCAACTTTGTTGGTCATCCAAGAAACGCAACATATGAATGGGGCTCGCAGAGTTAGCATAAGCAGCTACATTCTTTAGCCTTGTGGTTAATATGATTCGGCTTCCATTATTATCATCAGGTAATAGCCTCTGTATGTGATCCCAAGCTTCCATACCCCAAATGTCGTCCACTACTATGAGATACCTCCTACCTTTTAAGTATTTGTATATTTCAGACTCCTTAACCTTGCATTGTAAATCACTCTCTGCTTGGATTCCCTTTCCTTTCATCGAAGCAAGCAGATTTGAAAGAATAATTTCTACATTGTAATCTTTCGATATTGTGACCCAAGCGTGAAAATCAAAACGATAAGTAATGAATGTATCATCATAAACAATTTTAGCGAGTGTGGACTTACCAATGCCTCCCATTCCCACAATAGGGAGGACTTGCAGCTCGGATGAATAGCTTGTAAGCCATGACATTATCTGCAACCTATCTTCATCAAAACCAACCACAACATCTTTGCTTGTCGGTGAAGATCTTGACGATGAACCAACAGCAGTCCACTTAATTCTCTCCGCTAATCTCCCCAACCGGTTTGAAATGCTGACAGTCAACTCTGTTGCTACAGCTTTGATCAAAACCATCAAAATCTTCACCCTTGAGTGCAGATCTTGATGATGAACCAACAGCTGGAGAATCACTCAGTCGTCCTATGTTCTTAACTGAATCTTCAGCAGTTGACTTAATTCTCTCCGCTAATCTCCCCAACTGGTTTGAAATGCTGTCGGTCAGCTCTGTTGCAACAGCCGGAGAATCATTCAGTCGTCCTACGTTGTCAACTGAGCCTTTAGCAGTCGACATAATTCCATCCGCTAATCTCTCCAACTCGTCCGAAATCTGGAGAAACTGCTCTGAAGCCATTACACTCTCGAGTGCAGATGTTGATGATGAACCAACAGTTGCATAGTCTTCAGCTGACATAATTTCCTCTGCCAATCTCCCCAACACGCCTGAAAAGTGGAGAATCTGCGTTCTCACTGAACCCAGATCTTCATCAAAACCATCAAAATCTGCACTCTTGAGGGCAGATGTTGGTGACGAACCATCAGCGGTAGAATTGTCTATTAAGTCTCGAGCAGTCCACTGAATTCTGTCCGCTAATCTCGCCAAACGATTTGAACTGACAAACAGCTTTGTTGCTAATGTTGGATCTCCATCAAGATCATCAAAATCTTCACTATTGAGTGCAGATCTTGAAGATGAACTAACAGCAGGAGAATCACTCTGTCGTCCTACGTTGTCGGCTCTGCTTTCAGTTTGACATCAAAACCCCTCAAATGATAACTTAAGTTGAAATTATGTACGTCAAAATGGTCTCTTGCAGATCGACAAAATTCTCTCCACTCTCACCAACAAGTATAAAAGGCTGACAATCAGCTCTATTGCAGATCTTGATGATGAGTCACTCCGCCTTCTTACGTTGTTGACTAGGTTGTCGGGACGCTTGCAGTAGTCCACCACATCTCCGGCAGTTGAGGCGAGCTCCTCTGCCAATTCCCCCAACTGGATGGAAATTCTCGAACTCGCCTCTGTCGACGCACAATCTGAGACATTTTCTGGGGAGAAAATATACTCAATAATCTCCTGTGTTGTCTTTACTACCTCCCTGATTGCTTCTTGTTTTGGGAAATGTTTGAGATTCAACTGCAAGACCACAGCTTTGTCGTGGATGGATATAATTCGTAGTTTAACACGAAGAGTGGTGAGATCATCTTGGCGTCTAAGGATTTGGCGTAAAGTTTGTAGCAGGGAATCGAGAGCTTCAGAAGCCATATGAGGTGTACGCAAACAATTTTGTGAAACTGAATGTTTGTCGGTTTGGATTGGAATTACCAATCCTTCCTCTGATTTGCATACAAATCGTCCAAATTTTAAAAATGGCGGAGAAAGAGTGCAGAATGTTTCAATTGAGGGGCCCGCGGAAGGAGTCTCTCTTGTTTTGATTTTGGCCTCTCTCATTTGAATCCGTTGGTTATATAGTTTTTTTGGCCGTTGTTCTTGTAGTTGTCTATCTTGTCAAAAACTTTGCTTGTTGGTTTGTTTTTTATTTTATTTTTTGTGCGGGTAGTTTGTTATAATGTTAAGATAATTAAAATGTACTCTGCTCTGCGCCGATGAGGCATAGTTAAAGTAACAAAGTTGAGAGCGAGAGACTCTCCTTTGTGAGAGGTCTAAGATTCAATTTTGTCTCTGTGCGTATAGTTTTCCCACTTTTGTGTGGGTAGTGTTTTTCACATTTGTGTGTAGGTAGTGTTGTGCCTGCGTGCGGTTGTTTTTCCAACTTTGTGTGCTGTAGAGGTCCTGCCTACGTGCGAGTTGCTTATTTAATTATGTATTAGATACCTATTGTAATTCTTAACTTTTGTGTGAATAGTGTTTTCCACATTTGTTTGTGGGTGGTGTGTGCAATTGTTTTCCCAACTTTGTTTGTTGTAGAGGTCCCGCCTGCTTGCAAGTTGCTTATTTGATTATATATTAGATACCTGCTGTAATTCTTAAAAAAAAGAAAAAAGTACTCACTTTGTGTGTGGGTAGTGTTTCTCTTGCGTGTAGTTGGTTTCCTACCTTTGTGTGGTGTAGAGGCCCCACCTGCGTGCGGGTTGCTTATTTATATTAGATACATGTTGTAATTCTAAAAAAAAATAAAAATTGTTCATTCTGTCTATAAGGAAGTAGGGCTGACAAATCGTGCGGATCGGGTCGACCTGGTATCGACCCGACCTGATAAGGTCAAACCCGAACCCGACCTGATACACCTAAATCCAAACCCGACACGAACCCGATATCAACACAATTTGAGTCGGGTTGACACGACACGATACCGACACGATCTGATAACGACCTGATAACAACATGATTTGAATTGGGTTGACACGACACAATAACGACACGATGCGACTACGACCTGATAACAACACGAATTTGATTTGATTCATTCACAGCAATAATAATAAAAATACAAGATTCGTCACATATGCTCAACATATCCAAACTGAAAATACAATCAATATAATGCATTAAACCAATAAGCATCAATATATCACATATGCTCAAACGAAAATAACAATGCATCAACCAAGAGTCGTCAATCCCTCACATAACTACAACATAATCCAAGTGAGCTTAACAAAACATAACTAGACCAAGTGTTTATCCAGAATTTTCGCTATTCTTACTAATGACAATGCCAATAAGCTTAACAAAATATAATAATCCAAGTGACAGCCTTCATGCAATAGTGGAGACCGAAGAAGATTCGGTTTAAGGCGAACAAAGAGGTGCCACGCCGTGCCTCCTACGTGGCCGTGAGAGTCGACAGTGGAAGTGACTGGGAGGGGTGGCGAACGAAGAGGGGCATCGCCGGAACGCCGACGTGGCCGTGAGAGTCGACGTCAACGGTGGGAGAACCGGAGAAGAGAACTTGGGTGTGCGGCGGAATTAGAATTGAAGGGGTGTGCGGCGGAAGTTGGAAGAATGGAAGATATTGAAACCCTAAACTAAAGTGAAGATAAAAAATTAGAAATCAAAAATTAAAAAATTAAAATAAATATTTAATAAAAATAATAATATTACTATCGGGTTACCTGAACCCGATCTAACCCGACCCGAATCCGACACGAAATTATCAGGTCCTTATCAAGTCGACCCGATAAGGACCCGAACCTTATCGTGCGTGTTACTAACCCATTAATTTCGTGCGATTTTGTGTCGTGTCGAAAATTGTCAGCCCTATAAGGAAGTATCGCATTTTTTATTTTCGTCCCTCCCATAAAAGAGTATCACCTCCATTTTGAGACATGACCCCACACATTATTTACCACACATTATCATTTTTTAAAGCAAGTAATAAGTTTCTTTCACCACTCAATATATTATCTACCAAACAGAGGGAGTATTATGTTAGATATGTATGTTCAGCAATGATCCCAACTTCAGATACTCCCTTCATCAACAAAAAAGAATTTCAAAGTGAAGAGTTGTATTTCAAATTTTAAACTATCACATCCTAACTTCTTCCCTATATTTAATTATAAATTGTATTTTATTTTATTGTGAACTAATAATATACCTTTATTTTATTTTTTTATATTAATAATACCCGTATAAATTGTATTTTTATTTTATTGCAATAACTAAAAGAAATTCATTGACCACATATACATTATTCTTTTGCTGAGGACCTCACCAGGTCACCATTAGCTCTTTTCGTCTCCCCCTATGCCTTATCTCTTCACATAGACACATTTTTCATCGTCCAATTTATCTCTCTCTCTCTCTCTCACACACAAACACAGTACTTTTGTCATCTTCCAAACCATTTGACTTCATCATTAAGCCTTGGTCGAAAAGTTTGATCTTCAGCAATGGCTTTTGCTGCTCTTGTTTCGGTAGCACAAGTCAGAGACCAAATTCTGAATCATGACCAATAATATCCCATTCCTATTCCTTCGGTATAATAAATTGCATCAATCCATTTCCACACTACTTTCTCTCAGTCACTACTCGATCATTTTTCAACAGATTGGAACACTATCGAGCTGAAAACCTTCCATCAATTTTGGAGATCGATCGAGTCAACTGTTGAGTTCAATCAAGTCAGTCATGCGATCGAGTGATTCTCCAGCTGCTGCTCCAACATCAACCCTTGCGCCGACGGGAAGAATTGATGCGGTTGGTCTTGATCGCGATGTCGAGGCAATGTTGAGTCGCCTCCGACGAGATGCCGACGAACTCCAAATCATTCCGATAGCTGGCGCAGGAGGAATCGGTAAAACAACTCTGGCTCGAAATGTTTATCACGATCCTTATCTCATAGACAAGTTTGACATTCGTGCTTGGGTTACAGTATCTCAGGATTATAATTTTGGTAACATTTTCAAGAATTTGCTTGTTTCCATGAAAGTGTTTGTCAAAGAAGATATAACTAGATTGAGCAAAGAGGAAATGGCTTTAAAAGTGTACCAAACCTTAACAGATAGGAGGTATTTGATTGTAATAGATGATATGTGGAGTACCAAGGCTTGGGATGAAATAAGGTCGTATTTTCCCAACAACTCCAATAGAAGCAGGATCATATTGGCGACGAGGCTAAAAGATGTGGCTGCTTATGTTGATTCTTCGGAGAAATTCCATGAGATGCAATACTTGGATGATTTCCAAAGTTTGATTCTACTTAAGAAGGAATTGTGTAAAGGAGAATGCCGTCTACCTATGTTGGAAGCGATGGAGAATATAGCAACAAAGATCGCGAAAAGCTGTGGAGGGCTGCCCCTTGCAATTGTGGTGACTGAGCGAGACTGAAGCCGACTGGGAGCAGATCACTGCCAACATAAATTTGGTCATCACAACAGATGAAGAGAAGTATGCTGCAATATTAGATTTGAGTTATACCAATTTGCCTCATCATTTGAGGCATTGTTTCTTATACATGGGAGCTTTTCCAGAAGATTATGAGATTCGAGTCTCAAAATTGGTGAAACTTTGGATAGCTGAGGATTTGGTAGAATCAACTGCAACCAAAACCCCTGAGGAAGTAGCAGAGGTGTGCCTGGAGGATCTGGTTAAGAGAAATCTTGTTTTGGTTACGAAGAGGAAGTCTAATGGCCGGATCAAGAGCTGTGGCCTTCATGATCTGTTGCGCGACTTGTGCCTTATGAGATCGTTGGAAGAGAATTTTCTACTAACTTTTATGGGTTCGTTTTTTCTTCCTGAAATCTTTGCAACGCAGCTCCGTATTAGTATTTCTCATTCCAATATTCTTGCACACATTGATGGCTCAACCATTCATACTATTATATGCTACAGTCATAGTTCAGTAGACTCTTTGGAAAAATTTAGGAAGCTCAGGATATTGGATATGCTAAACACCAGTGTCCCAGCTCAAGTGTTTGAGCTTCGTGATCTTAGATTTCTTGCTTTCAGCTACTCCGATGCAATTCTTGAATCCACATCAAACCTTGAGAATCTCCAAACCTTGATTATTTATCCAAACGATGCATCTATATTGGTTCATTTTCCACTTGAAATATGGAAGATGCCACGGTTAAGGCATCTCATCTCCCCCTCTGTCCATCCCTTACCCCATCTTGATGGAGCAATGTCTCCTTCAGAAAACTTACAAACACTTTCACTTGCAACCAACTTTGAATGTAGTGAAAGGATGTTGGAAATGATTCCTAATGTTAAGAAGTTGGGCATATGTTACTATGAAGAGAAGGTTGATGGGGACTATCATCTAGAAAACCTTCAACGTTTGAAAAAACTTGAGAAATTGAAAATAGAGATATGTGCTGATTTCTCTCGAGGCCAAGTCTGAATCCTGTTTTTCCAGAGACGTTGAAAAAGTTAACCTTGAGTGGTTGGCGGCGTCCTTGGACAGATTTGAGCATTGTTGGTTCGTTGCCTAATCTTCAAGTGCTCAAACTGAGAAACTATGCTTGTGATGGAAGCATTTGGGAAACAAGTGATGGAGACTTCAAGGAATTGAAATTTCTTCTAATTGATGAATCAAATATTTAGAAATGGTTGACATATAGCAGCCACTTTCCGAAGCTCAGGAGTCTAGTACTTCAACGGTGTCCTTCTCTTATGGAGATTCCAGATGATATTGGATACATTCCGACACTTGAACTGATTGAGATTGATGGCCGGAACAAATCACTCGTGGAGTCGGCCAAAAGCATACAAAAGGAACAAGAAACTGACTATGACAATTACAGCATTCAAGTTCGTTATTGATATGCTCTTTTGATTGACGAGGTTTGCGATTATGTTTGTCTTCCTTTCCCATCTTAATTCAATTAAAAACTAGTGCTCTGCTTTTGATTTTATTTATTGTAGATTTTACCAATGTTGTGTGTTGGAGTTAATTTTAACTCCATAAAACTTTCCTAAAGTTTTGGTTTGTTTTGCCTTCTTCACGTACGTGTGTTTTGTAGGGTTCGAATGGCTGAGTCAAAGAGAGGTTGAAGACTCCTACAAATGAGGAAGATGAGAAGAGGGAAAAGAGAGAGAAAAGGAGTGGTTGAAGGCTCAAACGTGGCTGTTGGAAGTTAAGGGAAGAAAGTTGGTGGAGTTTGTTCCTACAAACAAGGAAAACCTAACCACTTCAACAACCACTCCATCCATCACTTGCAGCACGTTTTTCAAGGCTTGGGGAGCAAGTTGGAGACGCCTATATAAGCTGGGGAAGAGTTCTCATTCAAAGTGCAGCTTGAGAGGGTGATAGGCGATTCTTGTACGAGTGTTATGTTGTGTGTTACGATAACATCTTTTACAACACTCATTGTTCCTTAAGTCTGCCAAGAGCTTACAAAGAGAAATCAAGCCATGTAGGGCAATTGTGTACGAGTGTGATTCCGCATGTTGGGATAACATCAGAGTTAACACTCGTTGTTTTATTTTGTAAGGTTTCGGAGTATTACTCTTGAACCGAGTTTTGTTTTTTAATGAGAGTATCGTATGTTCAATACCTAGAGTCTTGTAAAGGTATAGAACGTGAGTTGTTCATTCTCGATTTAGTCATTTTGCCATGAGGCGTCTTCAAGTTATACTTTATAACTTGAAGAATTTTTGTATCTCCTTGTGTCTTCTCCCATTTTTATTTATTCCGCTGCCTTTTACTCTGTAATTTTTGTGCGTGCTGTTCCAACACACTGCACAACATTTTGTTCCAGAAGAAGCAACACTATCATTGTGAAAATCGAATGAGGCGGCCGCCTTGAGGCGCGCCTCAAGGCGAGGCGGTGATAAACCCGCCCCGCATATACGCCTTTATGCATATTTTACAAATTAGCGCCTTAGTCCTATTGAGGCGTCTCCTCAAGGATTAAATTCTGAATGAGGCTAACAACTTAGTCCTATTGAGGCGCCGCCTCAAGAATTAAATTCTAAATGAGACGGTGATAAATAATTCAACTTTTAAACCTATATCAGCCGCAATTATTGACTTCTTTTATTCTCTTATTTGCAACTTCTATATCAGCCGCAACTTTTATCTAAGTGGGCCCTAAAAATATTATAGTTTAATCCTAATATATTGAAAGTATAAATAAGAGTATTACTTGACAAACAGCAAACTAGAGTAGCAGCAGTCAGCCTCCTCATTATTCAGCTTTTAGTTTAATTATTTTAAGACTTTTAAACCCATAATTTTGGAGTGTATTTTTTTTATTTTTAAATGGTGTTATTTGCTGTTTAAAATGATTATGAGTATTTTTTTGTGTTCTTTTTTATTTTTAAATGGTGTTATTTGTTGTTTAAAATGATTATGAGTTTTTTTTGTGTTCGGTGTGAGGCTTACGCCTCAAACCGCCTCGAGGCTTACCGCCTCGCCTCGACGAGGCAAAACGCCTCAATCCCGCTTTAAGATTTTCACAACATTGGATTTTACATTCAATTTTTGGTACCACGAGTTTTAGTAAAATGTTAGGTGAGTGTGTTATTAGTGGAAAAATGGGCTCACTTTTTTTTTTTTGATATACTAACAGTATTAAATATTTGGCCTTGGACATTAACCTCTTACCGTTTGGCCAACACACACACGAAGGGGCCCACTTTTATTAGTGGAAAAAGAGGCCAGGGAGTATTTATTTTATTTTGTTTTATTTGGAGCAATAAAAAAGTTGCCTTAATAACACACAACATTTATTCCAGTTAATAACTCATACTCCCTCCGTCCCACGAATCTTGACACGTTTTCCTTTTTGGGCCGTCACACGAATCTTGACACGTTTCCTTTTTTGGTAATAATTATTACCTTCTCTCTCCTACTTTATCACCTTTATTATATTCTCTCTCCTACTTTATCAATTTTATACTTTATTAATTACACACTTAAAACACTAATCTACAACTCCTTAATTCCCGTGCCGAACCCAAACGTGTCAAGACTCACGGGACGGAGGGAGTACATCATTAATGTATTACATAAAAATAAAATTTTAAATACATTATTTCAATACACCCCCTTAATTTGAAATTTCTTTCATAACGTCAAACAATTTTCTCAATCTTCGAAAGTTTCAAATTTCAATGACTGTGAAAATATCTGCAACTTGATCTTAGTCTTCACATAATTAAGTTTCACTTCATTATTGGATATGAGATCTGAAATAAAATGATAGTTGTATGAATGTATTTGCTTCTAACATGGAACAGTTAATTCTTGGCCAATGTTACGACGGACTTATTATCAATGTATATCCGTTGAACCTTCTTATGGCAAGTTGAGTTATTGGAACAAATTTCTTAACCACATAGCATAACATATATACACAAGAGGTAGCTGCAATAAACTCCGCTTCACATGTTGACAGTCATAATATATTATTTCTTTGAATTCCAAGTAAACAGCAAATTTTCTATAAAAAAATATGAATCTGAAAGTACTCTTTCGACTTTTAATATCACCGACTCAATCACTATTAGGGGTGGGAAAAATACTCGATATGTGAATATTCTATTCGAAACAAATCAAAATTTAAAATTTGATTCTGAAAGATACTTCATTCAACCCTCTTCTACCTCTCAGATATATAGTCAATCATCAAAGTAGTTATAACTCGTGAAACACCCAATAGCAATGAGTTAGTCGTCGAGCCTTCAGCACATGCCTTACAATCACAAATAGAAACTACAAATCTGTCCCATGTGACCTAACAAGAAAAGAGAAACGAAAGAGTTGTCACAACTTACAAACCAACCTGTCAAACCCGAAAACCAAATGACTAAATCTCTGATCAATAATTTGGAACTAGCCAGATCTCTACCATTCTCTTTGCCTTTTTTATCAGTCAAACATCCGGTAAGCTAGCTCATCAACACTCTGCATCTGATTAAAAAAGAATAAAGATAGGAGAAGACCAACAAAACAGGCATTTTACCAACGAACAAATGTTTCCAAAGATGATTATAGCTAATGACCAAGTGTGTGCATTTCATGCTACTGATATTACCATGTATCCAAGAGTTCATTCATCTAATTTATGACAAAAGCCCAGCTCGTCACTTCATCTCCATCAGCCACTGCTCAACCTGCACATTTAGAAATATATGCAGGGGCATGTATGCCTAAATATATACATACTTGCATAAAAACTATAAATTGTCATGCTATCATAAACAGTTCAGCAAGAGAGTTTTAGCTAAAAGGCCCAAGCTTACTAAATTCATTTGTGAATATTCTTAAAGTTCTACTGCAGTCTAAGTTCTTTTGTAATCTATCATATCTGAAAGGGGTGGCCACCTCTCAACGGACACTTGACCGACCAATCCGCTCGATGACTCACGGTCACTGGTGTGCACTAGCCCTGACAGGATATCTATCAACTGCTCAGGACCCGAATTCGATTGCATCATTGGCAAAGCTAAAGCAGATAGATATCATACTATAATTGAAACATTTATGGCAAGACAATAGTTGAAATAATTTTCAGTTCATATAATATGGAACGAAATAACTTGCTTAAATGTAACTTTTAAATCATTTGATATATATGAAAGTAAACCTACCTGATAGCAAAACTTTGCTACAGTTCAGTAACCCCTTGACTAGCTCTTACTTTTGCGCTTAACCTTTAATGCGAGAACATAAGGTCAAACCTTAGCTCGATGAAAATTCTCAAATAAATGAGAATGCGTAAAATAAATATGCATGACTCATATTCCTTTAATTATTAATCTAACTATTGGATTAAAGCTCGTCTTATGATATCAGATTATTAATCTTAATTAATCCACCCTTCTTAGGATATTCTAGCCCGCTTACTAATTAACAACATCGTCTCAATTTATCAGTAATTAAAAATAACTGAGTCTAGTTCATCGATTAACAAATCTAGAATTAATCTCTACTTGGGCTCAATAAATAATAGGAGTAGTAAAAGCAGTCCAAATTATTAAAAGAAGTCTAGCATTTTCAGCCCATCAGTCTGGGCCCAAATAATTAAATAATGCTAGCCCATTGCTAATCCATATAAGAACTCCTTAGCCCAAAAAAGAAGCCCAAATTACCATAATTTCGGCCCACTCCTCAAATAACTCTTAGGTCCAATCTAACAACCCATCTCCCATCTCTCTTTCTCACATTCACGGCTGCACACGCAGCCTTCTCCTCTCACCTGAAAACTACCGCCGCGGGTGACCTTCTCCGGCGAGTCGTCGCCTGCCTTCGTCGGCTCTGCTTTCGCCCCTGACTCCACCCCTCTCTCTCTGTTTCTCCTCTGCGATTTCCCTTCCACATTTTACAAATTGAGCCCTAGCTCTTTTCTGGAGTCGCCGCCGTCACCTCGGCTCTGAAAATCCGGTGGCATCGCCGCCTTCTGAAGTCCGACCCATCGTCTGTCCTCTTCTCGACGCCGTTCTTCGGCTTGTGTCGTCTCCTGAAAACTGGCGTCTCTCCTCTCACTTCACAGATGCGAGGCAGAAAGAAGGTGAGCCCTAATTTCCCAAATCAAAAATCGCCGTCACCGAGCAACCGGCGAGCGGGGCCGCTTCTGTCGCCGTTCTGAGGTCCGACGAGGTCGGCTCCTTCCGTCGCTGTCGGTGCTGGGTGAAGGCACCGCGAACCGCCGCTGTTGCTCTTCCGAGCTATGGAGAGTCGACCTGTTATCGCGAAAGGCCGCTGCCTTACTCGACTTCGGGCGAGACAGTAAAAGCTTCACCATCGTTGCTTCCCCTCGGTTTGACGGAACAGGAAGTCACCCCTCTCCCGGTTTACAGAAACAGGTACAGCAAAGTACCTCTCCCCTTTCCCCAAAAATGCTAAGTCAATTCAAACGCTATGATTATTATGCAATATGAATCATCTTCACACCTTATGGATTTCATGATTCTCGTGGAAGGGAAAGAGATTTCTAAAGCTATTGTTCATGAGTCTAGTGAGCTCTTGTTTTTCTATGATCTTGTGTTAGTGAAGTCTGTTGTTTCTATATGGGGAAAATGACTATGTCATTTATGCTTATTCTGAATTCTTTAGAAAATAACATACTTGCTGGATGATATGCAAACTGGATTCGAAATAAGAGAGCTTAGTATATACCTTGTGAGGGTTTAGTGTTGCTCGTTGTTGTTGTTGGATTTAATCCAGTGGATATTTACTGAAAACAATCCCTTAATAAATACAGGTGAACAAGAATGGTAGTGGAGGAATTAAGACAAGGCTTACCTCTTGAAGAAGTGCAAGCAACAGCAAATCAACTCTCTTTCTCTCTCTCATTTCTGGTTTCTAGTGTCCAAGGAAATGAGTGAAGGGAGTTTGTTGGCTGAAATGGTAAAGGATATCGGAGGTGGTGGTTGGCTAAAGAGATAGGGCTGCCATAGGGTGGCTGAAAGACCTCCTAGGTGTACCATTGGCATGGCTGGTACCGTATGGAGTGCCCTAGTGCATAGGCACATCGTTTCTTTTCTTCCATTGCTTTCTTTTTCTTCCTTATTGCTAGCTGATGATGTAATAGTTAGGTTGTAGAAGTAGAAAGTTGTAAAGTCTGATGTGATAAATAAAATCCTTCTGACTTGGTAAATCTGTATATGTAAATTCTGACTTCGGGTCTGCTATATAGCAATGCCTAGCTGATGGTGAAATATAGGGGTGAGCAAAATATCTGAAATCCGAATATCCGATCCGAACCAAATCGAAATTTAAAATTTGGTTCGGATTTTCTGGATTTTCGGATCGGATCGGATTGACTTTTAAGCAAATTTCGGATTTTCGGATCGGATCGGATTGGCACTTTAAAAATTCGAAAAAATCTGAAATCTGAATTATAGTTATAATATAATTAATATTATAATATTATAAATAAATATATATAATTATTAGTTTTTAAATAGTTAAATATTTCTAAATTCTAACCCTATACTCTCATTTTGGTTGATTATAATTTATGGCTTGTTAATTATGACATTAATTTGATTGTAATTATCTAATAGGTTAGGTTGACATTTATTTCGGATTTATCGGATTTTTTCGGTTTTCGGATTTTTGATAACATTTTGAATTTTTTGTTTCACATTTCGGATTTTTCGGTTTGGATTGGATTTTATCCTAAATTTTTCGGATTTTCGGATAATACGGTTTGAATCAGATTGAATTTTAGGAAAATTTCGAATTTTCGGATCGGATCAGGCAAAAATCCGATCCGAAATCCGAATGCTCACCCCTAGTGTAATAGGTAGGTTGTAGAAGTAGAAAGTTGTAAAGTGTGATTTGATAAATAAAATCCTTCTGACTTGGTAAATCTGTATGTGTAAATTCTATCTTCGGGTCTGCTATATAGCGATGCCTCATTATAAAAATCTCTGCAACATCTAATTTAATTCGTTCTATAAGTCGGAAATAAATAACGGCTTCAAGAAAATAATGGAAATATATATATGTGTAACCGTTTAATATAAAAATAATAATTTGACTTTGTTAAGTCAGTTATTAATCTGGAAAATCAATCATCGATTGTCCAGTAAATGAATCGCGGCCGTCTCACGCGAAAACATCTAATTCAGAATCTGAGCTGAATTAACTTAATATTAATAATTGGATTAATAAAATTGAAAGATACAATAAAAAAGGGTAAATATCAGTTTTTGGCTCATCGTTTGAGCGTTTTCTCAAAAATATCTCATCCTAAGCATATTTACAAAACAATACTCATCGTTTCATTTTTTTTTTATTTGTGGCCCACAAAAATAATCCAGCGACCGGATTTTGACGTGTCCAACCAAACGCCATGTTGGCATACACGTGTAATTAAATAAAAAAAAAACTAATGAAAATCCACTAAGTCAAAATCACATCTCCAGTGTTGAAGAAAAGAAAACGTTTTCTTCATCTCCTCTGTCACCCCTTTCCCTCTCCCATCTCCTCCGCCGCCTCTTCCCCTCTCCTCTTCCCCTTCCCCTCTCAAATCTTGTGCCACACACTCGAATCCTACGCTTCGAGCGAGGCCAACCACCTCGACCTCGTTGGTCAACCGCGGCGATCTAGATTTGG
This sequence comes from Salvia miltiorrhiza, assembly GCF_028751815.1. NCBI lineage: Eukaryota > Viridiplantae > Streptophyta > Magnoliopsida > Lamiales > Lamiaceae > Salvia > Salvia miltiorrhiza. Next base: position 3,899,228 of record NC_080389.1, read on the forward strand.
AAATAAGGAGCGTCCGAGGCCGGTGGTGGCCGCGCGCCGACGCGGACTCCTCTCCAAGGAGTAGGCGCTGCGTAGAAGCTTCTTGAAGTTTCAAGCGGAGAAGGTGGAGAACGGGGAGGCCAACGATCATTCCCAGCGAAGAGCGGGACGAGCACGTCGGTGATGCTGTGGAAGTGGTTTTCGGCGTGTGCGCCGATGGAGAAGAGGATGCCCGGGGCGACGAGGGTTTGGGTGCGACGAGGGAGTTTGTCAGCTGCCTTGATTTGGAAAGCAGAGACGGTGGTCATGGCGGCGATGTCGTATTTTCGGGGGTGGGGCTTTACTGTGATGGAGGTCGGGTGGTGGTTTGAAGGTGGTATGAAAATGGTGGATGAGGCGCCGTGGATGTGTACGTCGTCGTTTAATTAGTACACATCGAGTTTGAGTGTTTTCTGCCCAATTCCCCTCATCCCCATGGAAGTCATCGTCTTCATCATCTTTAGAGTTTTCTTGGAAGTTTTTGGGGGTGTTGAAGTAGATTTGAAGGGGGCAGATGAGGGGATCCGATGGTGGCAGGGGCAGCGGTGGGGGATATCTGGCAGGGGTACATCTGGCAAGGGGGATATCCGGCAGCGGTAGCGGTGGGGATCCGGCAAGGGCAGGTGTAGTGATTGGAATTAGTTTTTTTTTCTTTTTTTTAATTACACGTGTATGTTAACATGGCGTTTGGCCAGACACGTCAAAATCCGGTCACCGGATTATTTTTGTGGGCCATAAATAAGCAAAAAATGAAACGATAGGTATAGTTTTGTAAATATGCCTAGGATAGGATATTTTTGAGAAAACGTCCAAACGATGGGCCAAAAACTGATATTTATCCTAAAAAAAATACTCCCTCCGTCCACGAAAAAGTTCCTCATTTGGGTGCCGGCACGGATACTAAGAAAGCTGATAAAGTTGTTTTGAATGGGCTAAAAATTACAATAGATGTAGTTCTAATGACATTGATTAGTTTGTTAATATTTTCTTATCTTTTAGTTGTTGAGAGTTTAAACGATCCTATTCTTTATTGAGTTCGATTTTAATGTTAAAGACTAGTATATATATTTAATTTTTATGCCTATTTTAATTCTTGCGTTTTTTTTTTTAACATATTCATTCTTGTTTTTTTATGCCTATTTTAATGTTAAAGACTATTTAATTTTTATTTTATTGTATAATTGTAGAGAAATCAATTGATTAGTTGGCACTAATATATAAAAATAAAATTAAATTTACTTTAATTTATCAAAATATAAATATAAAAATTATTATCCACACATATATTATGTGTGGTTTAAAAAATTAATAGAGGTGCACACCAAATATAAAAATAAACTTCATTAAATAAAATAAAACTTAAAAAAGAATTACCACCATATAATAAATGTTACAAATAAATTTTCTGCTACATATTTTAAAGAAACAATAGGGCCGGATGGCCCTATTGGTGATTGAAACTTAAATTTTGTCCACAAAATTTAAAATATCAATATTTGGCCATTTTTTATGTGTTCTACCTAATCTACCCTTTAACCCAATAGATCCAACAACTTCCTTTGACCCGGATCCAGATTTAGGGATTAACCCATGCCTTGTCTACCCTCTAGACCCCCAACTCCACCCACCCCCCCACCCACCCACGCCCACCCCCCGACCACCCCCCCCAAGCCAAATTTTTTTTTTTTTTTACTTCCCCTGCTTGTCTACCCCCCAGACCCCCGACCCCACCCACCCCCCCAAGCCAAAATTTTTTTTTTTTTTACTTCCCCTGCTTGTCTACCCCCCAGACCCCCGACCCCACCCACCCCCCCCAACCACCCACCCCCAAGCCAATTTTTTTTTTACTTCCCCTGCCTTGTCTACCCCCAGACCCCCGACCCCACCCACCCCCCCCACCACCCACCCCAAGCCAATAATTTTTTTTTTTTACTCCCACTGCCCTGCCTACCCCCTGACCCCCGACCCTACCCCCCACCCCCCCCCCACCCACCCTCAAGTCAAAAAGAACTTTTTAAACACTTCCCCTAGGGTTTAGATTATCCATTTAGGGTTTAGATTATCCATTTAGGGTTTAAATGTTCCATTTAGGGTTTAGATGATGCTGTTGTTTCTATATTTGTTCTGCATGTTTGGCACTTATAGCACTAATAGTGCCATAAGTGCTAAAAAGACCATTTTACTTTATTTTATTTTGGATTTTCGTTGGCACTTATGGCACTATTAGTGCCATAAGTGCCATAAAATAAAATAATAAAGTAAAATTTTTTGGCTTGTAGTGCTTTTTAAACAAGATGTGAGTAATGTTTTTAAGCCATCGCATTCTCTCCTTTAGCATCTATCCTTTTCAGCTGAAAAAAACAAGAAAATGTATCATTCTAGCAAATTCTCCCTTCCTCTCGTGTGCTTCTTTTTCCTTGGCTTCGGCACTACCACGGCGACGGCGGCCGCTTGCAGCAACAAACCACTAATATTCAACTTCGGAGACTCCAACAGCGACACCGGTGGCACTTCCGTTCTTGCAGGGGTGGAGCTCGAGTTCCCGGAGGGGCGAACATTCTTTCACGAGCCAACCAGCCGTGCAAGCGATGGTCGCCTCATCCTCGACTTTTTATGTGAGTTTCCCTCCTCAACTCAGTACATGTTATATTTATAACTAATTGTGACGATGGTGCGTGTGTAGGCGAGAGTCTGGAGACGAAGTTCTTGACCCCGTATCTGGAGCTCTTCACTCCGGACTTCTCAAACGGCGTCAACTTCGCCTTGGGCAGTGCCGACTCTCGCCTAGAAAGTGCCAGCCTCAGCCACAATCCAGTTGCGTACACGCTGGGGAACGAAATCGCCGAATTCAGTCGGTTTCGAAACGTCTCCATTCGCCGCGGCTCTCTTGGTAATCAAGCAGGCCGTTCATGCTTAATTAATTGATAATTAAGGTGAACTCATGGATTAATGTAATAACTACTTGGGTTTGAAATTGTTGTGGACAGATGTTAGTAAAAAAATGGAAGTAGGCTGCCACCAACCTTCTTCACCAACCACCTCCACCATTTGCCACCTACCACCATCTGCCACCTACCACCTCTCATCCCCTATAAAATCCTTCCTCGCAGCAGCATCACAACACACCAAATACAACTATCAAACAAAGCTTTCAGCTAAGAAAGATAGAGAGAGAAATAGAGAGAGAAAATTCTTGTGAGAGAAAACTTCAGTGTCGAAGTTATACACGAGTGATAAAAGTGAGTTGAGAGATAGCCTCTGCGTAGGCATATACAAAATACAGTGTGGTATTTTTTGTTGTACTCCTCCTTTTGAGATTCTCTAATATATTGGTGTGGGTCCGTGGACGTAGGCAGTTTGGCCGAACCACGTTAAAAATATCGGTGTCATTTTTTTTCTCGTTTCATATCGGTCGATATCCAAAATTTTGCGTCACACTAGATCCAGGGCGGAATTAGTTGAGTCTATTTCCTAACAACTGGTATCAGAGCCACGTTGGTGGCGAAATTTTTTTTTCTTGCGCTGGTACTATTCACGTGAATAGTGAATTCGTGAATAGTAAATTTTGCGAACAGTGTTTCGTGCGCAACGGTAATTATTCTTTTAAAATTCTTAGTATGCTCTGTGGTTGCAGTGTAAACTGAACCTCCACATCAGAAACGAATTTTTTGAGAAAATTATCGTGTTTTTTGATCGAGTGGGAGCAATGTCGACAGACGATAAAATTTCCAAAATGGAGAAATTCAATGGTGTGAATTTTGGATTTTGGAAAATGCAAATGGAGGATTACTTGTACCAGAAGGACCTGTATAAGCCCTTGAAGGAAAAGCCAGTGGATATGAAGGACGACGAGTGGGAGGTGCTTGATCGAAAAGCACTCGGCGCAATCAGACTGACCTTATCAAAGTCAGTCGCCTTCAACATAAAGCATGAGAAGACAACAGCGTCTCTCATGAAAGCTTTATCCAGCATGTACGAGCAGCCGTCTGCAGCAAATAAAGTTCATTTGATCAAGAAATTGTTCAATATGAAAATGACGGAGAGCGGAAGATTTGGAGAACATTTGAACGAGTTCAACGAAGTGACGGACCAACTTACCACGGTGGACATCAAATTCGATGATGAGGTCCGAGCTTTGTTAATTCTTGGGCAGTTACCTGAGAGCTGGAATGGCACAGTTACGGCCATTAGCAGCTCTGCCGGTAAGTCCAAAATGAAGTTCGATGATGTCGTGAGCATGATCTTAACCGAGGAGATCCGGAGGCAGTCAGATGTAGTCTCCACTTCAGGTGCCGCTTTAAATGCAGAAAGCAGAGGCAGAAACTCAAACAGAAGTCAAGGGCGTGGACGGAGCAAGTCAAGGAATGGCAGGCAGAGCTCCAGGATCCACAAGAATTCCAACAAATCAAAGTCTGTTGAATGTTGGAACTGTGGTCAGGTCGGACACTACAGAACGCAGTGTAAAGTACCTTCAAAGGGAAACGAGACAAAGACCGAAGCCAATGTTGTGGCTGAAGAAGAAGGCGATGCCTTGATATGTTCCATGGAGAAAAGGGCCGAGTATTGGGTCATAGACTCTGGAGCATCTTTCCATGCCACCTCGAATCGAAATTCCTTCATAAATTACATGTCGGGAAATTTCGGAGAAGTATATCTTGGAGATGATCATCCATGCAGCGTGGTGGGCATAGGAGAAGTACAGATCAAACTCAATGGATCTGTATGGAAATTGAAGGACGTGAGACACATTCCAGAGTTGAGGAAGAACTTGATCTCCGTCAAGCAATTGTCAAGAGAAGGATGTGATACACACTTCTCTGGTGATTATTGGAAAATCACTAAGGGCGCAATGATTCTTGCACGTGGCAAGGATACTGGAAGCCTATACACAACGATGAATGCGTGTGTGATAATTGCGGTTGCTGATAGCAAGAAGAATGCAAATCTGTGGCACCAAAGACTTGGGCACATGAGCCAGAAAGGGCTCAAGTATATGCATTCGAAAGGGAAACTACTAGAGCTTCAGTCTGTTGATATAGACTTTTGCGAAAGTTGTATCTACGGGAAGCAGAAGAAGGTGAGTTTCAAAACCAGTGGTAGAACTCCGAAGCAAGTAAAGCTTGAGTTAGTCCACACAGATGTTTGGGGCCCAGCAGCAGTTTCATCCAATGGCGGAAAGTCTTACTTTGTGACTTTCATCGATGACCACTCGAGAAAAGTGTGGGTTTACTTCTTGAGACACAAGTCAGAGGTGTTTGAGGCGTTCAAGAAGTGGAAGGCCATGGTGGAAAATGAAACTGGCTTACGGATAAAGAAGTTGAGATCCGATAATGGTGGAGAATACGAAGATATGGCGTTCAAGAAATTTTGTTACCAGGATGGCATCAAGTTAGAAAGGACGTTGCCAGGGACACCACAATAAAATGGAGTTGCAGAACGCATGAACCGGACGTTGACAGAAAGAGCTAGGAGCATGAGGATACATGCAGGACTGCCAACACAATTTTGGGCAGAAGCTGTCAACACAGCGGCATATCTCGTTAACCATGGGCCATCTGTACCATTGGAGTACAGAATACCTGAGGAAGTTTGGAGCGGCAAAGAAATTAAACTTTCTCACTTGAAAGTATTTGGTTGTGTCGCGTATGTACACATTAGTGATAATGCCAGGAGTAAGCTCGACTCCAAATCACTAAAATGTACTTTCATTGGATATGGTGGAGATGAGTTCGGGTACCGTTTTTGGGATGACAAAAACAGGAAGGTCATTCGAAGCAGGAATGTCATATTCAATGAAAATGTGATGTACAAGGACAGGAATGCAGTGCAGTCCACCGACACAACAAGTGACGATCCAACATACGTTGATCCAGATGATACTGAAGAGTGCAGTACATCAAAGCAAACAGATGAAGGTTTGCAGACGGAGGAGCCCAACTCTGAGGCTGATCCACCACAGTCTCCAGTTCCAGCTCCAACTCCTATACCCAGGAGGTCATCTCGACCTCATGTTCCAAACAGGAAGTACATGAATCAAATGTTACTGACCGATGCTGGTGAACCTGAATTCTATGAAGAAGCATGTCAAGTCGGAGATTCTGTCAAGTGGGAGCTTGCAATGAAAGAAGAGATAAAATCTCTTATCACTAATATGACGTGGGAACTAGTTGAGTTGCCCAAAGGAAAGAAAGCTCTACACAACAAATGGGTGTACAGAATCAAAGAAGAGCATGATGGTTCAAAGCGATATAAGGCAAGATTGGTAGTCAAAGGTTTCCAACAGGAAGAAGGAATTGACTACACAGATATCTTTGCTCCGGTTGTAAAGTTGACAACAATCCGGTCGGTCCTGAGTATTGTCGCAACGGAGGACTTGCATCTAGAGCAGTTAGATGTGAAAACTGCTTTCCTCAATGGTGACTTAGAGGAGGAAATATACATGCAACAACCAGATGGATTCTCTGTCAAAGGAAAGGAGAAGCTGGTGTGCAAGTTGAAAAAGAGCCTGTATGGCTTGAAGCAAGCTCCGAAGCAATGGTACAAGAAGTTTGATGGATTCATGCAGAAAAATGGCTACATGAAGTGCAATGCTGACCATTGTTGTTACTTCAAGAGGTTCAAGTCCAGCTATATCATCTTGCTACTATATGTTGATGACATGTTAGTAGCCGGCTCAGACTTGAACGAAATCAAGAAGTTGAAAAGGCAGCTTTCAGCGGAGTTCGAGATGAAGGACTTAGGAGAAGCAAAGCAAATTCTCGGGATGAGAATTTACAGAGACAAGCAAAAAGGTGTTTTGCAGTTGTCTCAGGCCAACTACGTCAATCGAATCTTGCAAAGATTCAACATGAGCAGTGCTAAGCCGGTTAGCTCAGCATTAGCTAACCATTTCCGCCTATCCAAAGAGCACTCTCCAAAGACTAAGGAGGAAAGAGACTTCATGGCTAAAATTCCTTACGCCTCAGCCATTGGAAGTCTGATGTATGCCATGGTCTGTACTAGACCAGATATCGCTCATGCAGTGGGAGTTGTGAGCAGATTTATGGCAAATCCAGGAAAGCAGCATTGGGAAGCAGTAAAGTGGATATTGAGATATCTACGTGGATCTACTGATAGATGCTTATGCTTTCGATGAGGTGATGTAGCACTACAAGGTTTTGTAGATGCAGATTTTGCCGGTGAGGTAGATCGCAGGAGAAGCACTACCGGTTATGTCTTTACTGTTAGCACGACTGCTGTTAGTTGGATCTCGCAGATACAAAAGATTGTTGCTTTATCCACTACAGAAGCAGATTACGTGGCAATCACCGAGGCTAGCAAAGAAATGATCTGGTTACAAGGGTTGTTGGCAGAATTGGGTTTTGATCAGACGAAGAATGTCTTGCACAGCGATAGTCAGAGTGCGATACATCTGGCAAAGAATTCAGCATTTCATTCTAGAACAAAGCATATTGGACTTCGTTATCATTTCATCAGATCTCTGTTGGAGGATGAGGTGTTAATACTTGAAAAGATCCAAGGAGCTCAAAATCCAGCCGACATGCTTACAAAGGCAGTAACCATTGATAAATTGAAGTTGTGCTCAGCTTCAATTGGTTTGCTAGAATGACAAAGACAGAAAGGCTGTTGCGTTGATCGAGGTGTGAAGACAGATTGAAATCAGTCTTCAAGTGGGAGATTGTTAGTAAAAAAATGGAAGTAGGCTGCCACCAACCTTCTTCACCAACCACCTCCACCATTTGCCACCTACCACCATCTGCCACCTACCACCTCTCATCCCCTATAAAATCCTTCCTCGCAGCAGCATCACAACACACCAAATACAACTATCAAACAAAGCTTTCAGCTAAGAAAGATAGAGAGAGAAATAGAGAGAGAAAATTCTTGTGAGAGAAAACTTCAGTGTGGAAGTTATACACGAGTGATAAAAGTGAGTTGAGAGATAGCCTCTGCGTAGGCATATACAAAATACAGTGTGGTATTTTTTGTTGTACTCCTCCTTTTGAGATTCTCTAATATATTGGTGTGGGTCCGTGGACGTAGGCAGTTTGGCCGAACCATGTTAAAAATATCGGTGTCATTTTTTTTCTCGTTTCATATCGGTCGATATCCAAAATTTTGCGTCACACTAGATCCAGGGCGGAATTAGTTGAGTCTAATTCCTAACAACAGATGCAGGGCAGGTGAAATCTGCTCTCTTCATGTTGGATATCGGCCAAAACGATATCTATTACGACAGCAATGCCCTAACTCCCCAACAAGTGCTCGAAAGAGTCCCCAGAATCGTCTCCAACATTGGGGAGGCTATGCAGGTTAACTCATTAAATAATCTCTCTTGCTAATTAATATAACTTTAACTATAACCTAATATTTTTCTCTTTTCTTCATGCAGAAGCTATACCAGCTGGGTGGGAGAAATTTCTGGGTGCACAACACGGGGCCGTTGGGCTGTTTGCCTGCCATCGTAGCCCGCATAAATGCATCCACGGTGGTGGACGACTACGGCTGCGTTTCCGACAGGAACAAAGCAGCTGCCGCCTTCAACTCCCAGCTTGCGCGTCTCTGTCGGGAGCTGCAGTCGGAGATGAGCGACGCCACCATCGTCTACGTCGACGTCTACTCCATCAAGCTGGACTTGATCGTCAACGCGACATCCTATGGTTAATTAGAACGTTTTTATAGTATATAATATCATTTTGTAATTAATTCATATATAACGATTATTAATTAATTGTGATCGATGCAGGGTTCGAGAATCCCTTCGTGGAGTGCAAGCGTAAGGGGCAGAGTGTGTGCCCGGAGGGATCGCGCTATGTGAACTGGGATGGATTTCATTACACAGACGCGGCTAATATGTTGGTTGCGTCTAAAATACTCTCCACCAATTTCTCTACTCCTCCACTTCCATTTCATTTTTTTTGCAATTAATCTACTCTGGTTAGTCTCCACTAAATTTGTAATAATCCTCCGGCTTGCATTGGATTGAGTCATGCTTCATATGGAAAATCAATAATGAGTCAGGGGATTTTTTAGGACAATAACTTATGTTGATTTGGAAATTAGGACAAAAACTTTTGGATTTGTAAAAATAGGACACTAATTTTTTTTTGAGTAAAAATAGGACACTAATTAATAAGTGTCGTAAAAATAGGACATTTCTCGGCCAATAATTGGCCGAAAAATGTCCTGCGGATGCAACACTTATGAATTTACACACAAGCCTTCAAAAATAGTCAACAATAACAATAGAGTTGGTTGTGAATTCACAATCAGATCTATGAATTCACAACTAGCAATAGAGTTGGTTGTGAATTCGAGATTTAAAACTCAAATTCACAATTAACACTAGTAATTCAGTGTGAATTCATCAAATTGGTTGTGAATTCTAATTTTAAAACTTGAATTTATAATCACAACAACTAGTTATGAATTTGAGCTTTAAAACTCGAATTCACAACCAACACTAACGATTCAATTGTGAATTTCAATTTTAGTTGTGAATTCATAGATCTGATTGTGAATTCAATAATATTAAGCTGTGAATCCATAAATCTGATAGTGAGTTCAAGAACATTAAATTGAAAATTTATAGATCTCGATATAGCATAAATAGCATTAATGTCCTTGTCACCATAAACGTATACATGTAGCATTTACTATGGCCAACTCTACATTTATACGTTTATTTTTTATGGATTTAATCTTGTTACTATATTATGCAAATGATTAATGAACTGTTGTTAACTAAATTGATTCCTAGCTTGCTCATCTCTAGAGATGGCAATTTACCCGCGGGTAACGAATATCCGCAAAAATTCGATCCTAGTAGTGTGGATTTGAGATGCATTTGATATACACGGATAATTTTGTGGTTGCAATTCATTATTCATTTAGTTCGTGGATATGAATTTGGATACTTACTATTCATGATACACGCGAAACCCGTTTACCCGCAAAAAATTTTCGCGAAAATACCTGTCAATTACCCATGAAATACCCATAAAATATCTTTAAAATATGGGCTTTAGATATACATATTAGATATGGGCCACCATATTATTTATAAAACAAGGCCCAAACACTAAATTTGATGAATTTGAATTTAAACTTTGTTATGTGTGGATTTCAACATAGATGAAAGATGTGAATTTGAACTATGTTATTTGTGTTGGATTTTTTTTTTTTGTATTGAATTTGTTATAAATTTATATTGAAATTTTGTTTCGCGGATATCCGATGGATAGCGGGTGGCGGGTATCCGACGGATAGCGGGTGGCGGATACCGATGGATAGCGGGTTGACGGATACCTGACGAGTAGCGGGTATCCGTGGAAGGCGGGTTTGGATAGCATTTGATATCCATGAATAGTTTCGTGATTAAAATTCACTATCCATTTAATTCGCGAATACGAGTATGAATACTCATTATCCATGCCCGTCGTACCGGATTGCCATCCCTAGTCATCTCATTAATTTCCTTCAAATATAAGTATGAAAAAGAAAAGTAGTTATTACACGCCAAAGGCTCAAATTGCTCTTTATGCTAAGAGCCAGTGTACGTAGAAGTAAAATGTTTATTTCAGAAATATATACTACCATATTATATTAACTGTTCGGCTTTGTGGATTTCTAAATACATTTTTTTTATATAAAAATTATGTTTTAGTGACCAATTTTCCTGATATACAAGTTTTCTTCAAATTGTAGATTCTTTGTCAAGAGATTAAAATAATTTGGGTCTGTCGAACTAAAATAAAATAAAAATAAAACTTAACCAAAAAATCGAAATAATCATTGAATGCGATTTAAACCATTTGTTGGTTTCCTATTTGTGTAATCAGATTGCAAGAATTTTGATAGAACTCATGAGAATCTCTAATAACATGTAATAACAAATAGGGTTATTAGCACGTAAATACACAAACTTTTTATATTTTCTCAAATTTAACATGACTTTTACTTTTAATCCACAAATACATGAACTTAACATTTTTTTTTCTGATTTTTGACATCGACAAGAAAAAATTCTAATTTATTATTAACGTGAAGGCCGATATACCATGTCATTCACTCTCTAATCAAAATAATGAATCAAATTACTCTATTCATCAAGTGCATATTTCGTAATCCACGTCATGTATTCCGGCCTCCACCTCAACAATAAATAGAGTTTTTTCATGTCGATGTCAAAAATCAGAAAAAAAAAAAAAAAAACGCTAAGTTCGTATATTTGTGGGCTAAAAATAAAAGTCATGTTAAATTTCAGAAAATATAAAAAGTTCGTGTATTTAGAGACTAATAACACTAACAAATATTTATGAGTTCTTCCACAACTAACTATATATACCTTACTTGACTTAGACATAACGAAATTGATTTAAAGATTTTTATTAAGAATCGATTTAAACACAGTTTACTAATATTCAAATTCGGTGGTCATGCATTCACAATCACAGCCTCACAATTCACAAATATTTACCATAAACGAAAATTGCAAAATTTTGACAAAGTTCATTGATTAATTTCAAAACCATGTGACCTGTAAAGCTGCACAATGGCCAAAATTTAAATCGAGTATTTTGATTCCTTTTATTTTATATTAATTTTTAATAAATGAATAATTTATTACGATTTCATTAAGAAGTTATTAATTTTAGTTCGAATAAAACTTATTTTAGGCCCGATTGCATTTTTCTTCTACTCCACATTTTTTTACCAAGATGAAATTGACCATAAACAAAATCACGAAAAATATTGGTACCCATTTCATCACCCTCTCGGCTCCCATCATCAATCTAATGCTACATCCCACTCTCTCTCTCTCTAGATTTCAAATCTGATATCTCTTTCTCTCTCACCCCATACTAAGTTTCTTGTTTCCCCTCTCTCTGTGATGGATGGCTGAAAAGCAACGTTGCCATCTTGATTACCTATTTAGCTATTTTAAATTTATTAGAACTAACAAATCACATATATAGTAGTCACTTTATTTCTTTTCAGTTTTCCCATTTTCCATTTTGTGATTCTAATGGGTAATATTGATATGAAACTCTCCATGCATTCAATCTTGATGGAGACAATCAGATCCTCTTTGTCTCTCTCCCCCCCCCATACAACCTTCTTTCCCATCTCTCTGTCTTCACCAAACTTTCTTAATCCAAAGTTGCAATAAGAGTTTGGTGACCGGATTTAATGATAGTAAATGAATTAACCAAATAAAGTTGATTTGCATGCATCAGCTCTTCTTCTTCTACTTGGATAATAACTCTATTTAAACAAGATGTGAGTAATGTTTTCAAGCCATCGCATTCTGTCCTTCTGCATCTTCCTATCCTTTCCAGCTAAAAAAAAACAAGAAAATGTATTATTCTAGCAAAATCTCCCTCGCTCTCGTGTGCTTCTTCTTCCTTGGCTTCGGCACTACCACGGCGTATTGGAGATATTTATGCATGCTACGTCAGCAGTCAACAGTCAAAGTTGTTAGAGTTAGTTAGTGAGGGCGTTAATCTGTTAAACTTAGTTTAGCTTGTTAATGCTAAGTTTAGCTAGTTTAGCCACTTATCTCTTTACTTTCAGCTGTGTATATATAGTGTTTTTCTTTCATAATTGTACTCACTTTTTCCAAATTAATGAAATCAATTTCTCTCTCTCTGCAAAGACTCAGCCTAGAGTATCTCAATATGGTATCAGAGCCTGAAAAACTTTGGGAGATTTCATCTTTTTCTCGATCCTTTTTTCTGCTTTTTTCGCTGGAAATCATGGCCACTGCTTCCACAAATTCATCTCTGCCGAATCTACATCCAATGATCCTTCGGCTTGATCGAAACAACTATCCTTTTTGGAAAATTCAAATTCTCTCCACCATCAGAGCTCATGGTTTTGATGATTTCATATCATCAACCGTAACTGCTCCTTCTCCTTTTTTACCATCTACAAATGAAAATCCCCATCCAAATCCTGAATATACAATTTGGATCCGTAAGGATCACTTTCTCATGAGCTGGATGTTGTCTTCAATCAGCGAATCCATGCTAGGGCATGTTGTTCGATGCTCCTCGTCACAACAGATCTGGTCTGTTCTGGAGCAATTATTTCAGTCGCAGTCTAGATCGCGAGTTCTACAATTGAAGAAAATGCTTCACTCTCAGAAGAAAGGAAGTCTCTCAGTCGATGAATACTTCTTGAAGATGCGAAGTTTTGCTGATCAGCTAAATGCTACCGGTCATCTGATTTCTGATGATGATTTAGGAGATCTTATTCTCAACGGTTTTGGACCAGAGTATGAATCAGTCGTTGTCACTCTAATGCACAGAGCTGATGCACCTTCCTTGCAGGAGATACAATATGCTCTTCAATCACACGAGATAAGGCTGCAACAATCTCACTACTCTATCGTCGATCCAATCGCACACTATATTCAAAGAGGAGGCATGACTAGCAAGGGAAGTTTCAAATTCTCTGGCAAAACTCCTATTGTGTGTCAATTGTGTGGAAAAACAGGGCATGTTGCAGTCAAATGTTACAAACGCTTTGATGTAAATTTTCTTGGTACAGACTCTGCAAATACTAACACTACACCGCAGGCATATCTTGCTGATAACCAATCCTACTCTGAGCTTGACTATGATGAAGAAGAAGGTGTATGGTATGTGGATAGCGGAGCCACCAATCATGTCACCAACACCTTAGCTAACATGCAGCTGAATACCCCCTATAATGGCTCTGAGGCTCTTACTGTTGGTAATGGTAAGGTTATTCCCATTTCCTCTATTGGTAAAAGTTATATTCCTTCACATTCAAATTCCTCTTCCCTACTACTTAACAATATACTCTACGTTCCTCAAATTACAAAAAATCTCATTAGTATATCACAATTCACAAAAGATAACAATGTTATCTTTGAGTTTCATGATTCTTGCTGCCTTGTGAAGGACAAACTCAATCGCAAAATACTACTGAAGGGGAAGCTCCATCAAGGACTGTATCAGATTGACTTATCCAAGCTCTCTCCTCAGTCTACTGCTTCAATTCCATCTGCTGCTGTCACACAATCCTTTCCATCGTTTGCATGTTTTCATACTGTCAAGCCTCAAGGTGTTCTTCCTTTTTCTTGTACTGCTCTCCAAACCACATGTACTGCTTCTTCTACATGTACTTGTTCTTCTTCAAATAATGAAATAAATGTTTGGCATAACAAGCTTGGTCATCCAAATTTTAAGGTGCTTTCACATATTCTTAATATGTTACAGATACCAGTTAAAAAATCTTCTCTCAATTTTTGTGATGCATGTAGTATTGGTAAAATACATCAAAAACCACATGTCTCACACTCACTTAAAACCACATAGCCCTTTCAGCTCATACACTCTGATCTCTGGGGTCCTTCCCATCAAGCTTCACCTCAAGGATATAGATACTACATCCACTTTGTGGATGATTTTACTAGGTTCACCTGGATCTACCCTCTCACATTAAAGTCTGAAGCCTGTTCCACTGTCAAAAAGTTTTTCCAATTCATTAAATGTCAATTCAATACATCTATTAAAGTCTTTAGATCTGACTGGGGAGGGGAATACCGAGCCTTAGTACCTTTCTTTAATGAACTAGGAGTTAAATTTCAACATCCTTGCCCACATATACATACTCAAAATGGGAGGGCTGAGAGAAAGCACCAACATATAGTGGACTTAGGTTTAACTCTTCTAAGTCAAGCCTCCCTACCACTTACTTACTGGTGGCATGCTTTTGAAGCCGCCACCTATCTCATAAATCGTCTCCCCACTGCCACATTACAAATGAAATCTCCATATCAATCACTTTTTCATAAACTCCCTGACTACTCCTCTATTCATGTTTTTGGATGTTCATGCTTTCCATATCTCAAACCTTATCAGTCCCATAAGCTTCAATTTAGATCTCAAAAATGTGTTTTTCTAGGCTACAGCAACAATCACAAAGGTTACAAATGCTTAAGTGCTGAGGGAAGAGTTTTTATAGCTGATACTGTACATTTTAATGATTGTGAATTCCCTTATTCTAGCTTGTTTCCTGACCATTCTTCTACAGCAGCAGATAACTATGTTCTACAACCATCTCTTCCACAACCACCTGTTCCACAACCACCTGTTCTATTTCCACAACCACCTGTCCTAGAACCACCCTCACCACCTCCTGCTCCAGTCCATCACTCTCCTCTACCTGTCAACTCATCCTCCTCCTCTCATCACTCCTCATCTTCCTCTTCTCCTTCAGATGCTTCCTCATCTCTCTCTTCTCCTCCAGTTACTCCACCTCAAGTCACGAACACTCACAACATGACTACTAGGGCCAAAAATGGTATTCACAAGCCCAAACTATATACAGCCACACTTACTGGTCCTCCTGTTTCCACTTTACTTCCAGCCTTGCCATTATCTCTAGAGGAAGCCTTAGCTCATGATGGGTGGTATAAAGCTATGGAAGCTGAGTTCAATGCCATTCTTGGCAAAGGAACATGGGTTCTAATCCCTCCTGATCCATCACTCAAAGTTATTAGCAATAAATGGATTTTTCGTGTAAAGCTTAATCCTGATTATTCATTGGATAAACTCAAGGCTCGGCTTGTTGCCCGAGGATTTGAACAATTTGCAGGTGTGGATTTCATTGAAACTTTCAGTCCGGTTGTGAAGCCCTCTACCATCAGGTTAATGTTCTCCTTAGCAGCTACTAAAGGGTGGGCTATCAAGCAAATAGATGTTAATAATGCATTCTTAAATGGTGATCTCACTGATACTATCTATATGGCGCAACCGGCTGGATTTGAAGATCCTGATCATCCTGAATATATTTGCAAGCTCCAAAAAGCTCTTTATGGCTTGAAACAAGCCCCGAGGGCATGGTATGATACATTAAAAGCTGAAATCTGTGGTCTTGGATTTACAAGGTCAGAATCCGATTTCTCTCTTTTCTATCAAAAGAATGATTCTGCTCTTACTCTCATTCTAGTTTATGTTGATGATATCCTTGTGACTGGAGATAATGCACAAGTTGTGGATACTGTGATTGATACTCTCAACAAAAAATTCTCTGTCAAAGCTCTTGGTCATGTCAACTATTTCTTAGGAATTGAGGTTCAACATTCAGATGGTGTCTTTACATTGGGCCAACATAAGTATATACATGAGCTCCTCACCAAGACAAGAATGGCAGACTGCAAACCGTGTCCCACACCTATGACGCCTGCAACTAAGCTCTCTCGTGACAAAGGAATTCCTTTTGAAGATCCCACACTGTATAGAAGCACCGTTGGGGCGCTTCAATACCTTACTTTGACACGGCCGGACATTGCCTTCACAGTTAATAAATTAAGCCAATTCCTTGCCCAGCCGACCACCTTGCATTGGGGAGCTTGCAAACGTCTACTTCGCTACCTAAAAGGCACAGCACAGCTTACTTTACAGTTCAAGCCCTCTTCTTCCTCGCAACTCATTGCTTTCTCCGACGCGGATTGGGCTGGTTGCCCCGTTGATCGCAGGTCCACCGGCGGTCACTGCATTTTTCTCGGCTCCAACTTGGTATCCTGGTCCGCTAAGAAGCAAGATATAGTGTCTCGAAGTAGTGCGGAATCTGAGTATAGAAGCATGGCGAATGCTTCCACCGAACTCGTTTGGCTTGCTGCGATATGTGATGAACTTGGCGTTCCTGTCTCTCCGCCTCATAAACTGTGGTCTGATAATGTGAGCGCTATTGCCTTAGCCAGTAATCCAGTCTTTCACGCGAGGACCAAACATATTGAAATTGACATTCATTATATTCGCGAGAAGGTGCTTGCAAAAGTTATCGATGTTGGTCATGTGCCATAATCCGAGCAACTTGCAGATATCTTCACCAAAGCTCTCTCCGATTCTCGCTTTCTTTTACTTCGTGATCGGCTCAACCTTACCTCTGCTACTCCTGGTTCGGTTTCACGGGGGAGTATTGGAGATATTTATGCATGCTACGTCAGCAGTCAACAGTCAAAGTTGTTAGAGTTAGTTAGTGAGGGCGTTAATCTGTTAAACTTAGTTTAGCTTGTTAATGCTAAGTTTAGCTAGTTTAGCCACTTATCTCTTTACTTTCAGCTGTGTATATATAGTGTTTTTCTTTCATAATTGTACTCACTTTTTCCAAATTAATGAAATCAATTTCTCTCTGTCTGCGAAGACTCAGCCTAGAGTATCTCAATACGGCGACGGCGGCCGCTTGCAGCAACGAACCACTAATATTCAACTTCGGAGATTCCAACAGCGACACAGGCGGCGCTTCTGTTCTTGGAGGGAAGCCGCTCGAGTTCCCGGAGGGGCGAACATTCTTTCACGAGCCAACCGGCCGTGTAAGCAATGGTCGCCTCATCCTCGACTTTTTATGTGAGTTTCCCTCCTCAACTCATTATATGTTATATTTATAACTAATTGTGACGATGGTGCGTGTGTAGGCGAGAGTCTGGAGACGAAGTTCTTGACCCCATATCTGGAGCTCTTCACTCCGGATTTCTCAAACGGCGTCAACTTCGCCTTGGCCGGCGCCGACTCCCGCGTGGGAATAAGCATCCCTCCAAATGCGTTCACGCTGGGCAACCAATTTGCCGAACTCAGTCGCTTCCAAAACGTCTCCATTCGCCGTGGCTCTCTTGGTAATCAAGCACGTTCATGCTTAATTAATTGATAAGTCGAACTCGTGGATTAATCTAATAACTTGGTCTGAAATTGTTGTGGACAGATGCAGGGCAGGTGAAATCTGCTCTCTTCATGTTGGATATCGGCCAAAACGATCTCCAATTCGACAGCGATAACCTAACTCCCCAAGAAGTGCTCGAGAGAGTCCCCATAGTCGCCTCCAACATTAGGGATACTATGCAGGTTAATTCATTAATTAATTATCTCTCTTGTTAATTCATTATATAATATAACTTTAACTATAACATTTGTTTCTTTTCTTCAAGCAGAAGCTATACCAGCTGGGTGGGAGAAATTTCTGGGTGCACAACACGGGGCCGTTGGGCTGTTTGCCTTCCAACGTAGCCCGCATAAATGCATCCACGGCGGTCGACGAGTACGGCTGCGTTTCCGACAGGAACAAAGCAGCTGCCGCCTTCAACTTGTTGAGTATCGACCCTCGTCGTCGTTGTTGATGGCTTCCTTCTCCGGGGCAGCAAAGCAGCGGCAACACAGCGGCGGAACAGCAGCAGGGAAGGCGGCGGCAGGGGCAGCAGCGGCGGTGGCTGTCCTCCGGCAACAACGCAGCAGCAACAGCGGCGCAGCAACGAGGTAGCAGCAGTCTCGACAACCTGCAAAGAAAAACACACAAAGAGAGGAACAAGGGGCGTCGATCTTCTCGGCTCAGGTACAGCTCTCTTCCTCTCGATCACGCACACACTAAGCCACGAAGAATCACAAAGGGGACGTTGCTCTCGCCGGCACCACAATCGGCCAACAAGCCTTACACCTTCACCGGTAGCACCTCCACACAAAGGAAGAACACTAAGCAATTTTCGTCTGCACTACAGCCACAGACCAAGGGCTCTTTAAATAGCCTACCATAGAAGGATCTAGAGAAGGAAGGTGAAGAGGTTCATGGGGGAGAAGAAGCGCAGGGGTCACAGCCCCAAAAGGGCACTAATTTTCGACTGGAAGGGGGGAAATGGGAGGGCTGCCAAAATAAGGAGGATAGGGCATGGGCTTGTTGGGCCAAATTTGGGCCAACTAACAATACAACTCCCAGCTTGAGCGTCTTTGTCGGGAGCTGCAGTCGGAGATGAGCGACGCCACCATCGTCTACGTCGACGTCTACTCCATCAAGCTGGACTTGATCGTCAACGCGACATCCTATGGTTAATTAGAACGTTTTTATAGTATATAATATCATTTTGTAATAAATTCATATATAACGATTATTAATAAATTGTGATCCATGCAGGGTTCGAGAATCCCTTCGTGGAGTGCAAGCCTAAGGGGCGTGTGTGCCCGGAGGGATCGCGCTATGTGAGCTGGGATGGAGTTCATTACACAGAGGCGGCTAATATGTTGGTTGCGTCTAAAATACTCTCCACCAATTTCTCTACTCCTCCACTTCCATTTCATTTTTTTTGCAATTAATCTACTCTGGTTAGTCTCCACTAAATTTGTAATAATCCTCCGGCTTGCATTGGATTGAGCATTGTTTCTCACTTGTCTTTTATGCTAGCATTCTCATGCTTCTTATGGAAATCAAGAATTTTTTTAATTATGCGTTGCATTTACACACAAGCCTTCAAAAATAGTCAACAATAACAATAAAAACAATTGTAGTATATAATTCAACATCAAGGCATTTAGCAACTCCACGCAAAAATCAGATCATAAATTAAGAGTAATTAACCCTTGATTTAAATTGGTGTGCAAACCGGCGTTTGTGGTTTTAATGAACTTTTTATCTAGTTTCCTTTTCCAGCAAAGTCAGCGTCAAACAATTGAGAAAATTTCTAGGAAACAAGAAGCAAGGTATAGAAAAATGAGTGCCATTCAACTTTTACAAGAATCGGGAACTCATACACAGGCAAATCGAAAAGCTGGAACTTTGTGTGATTGAATACGTGGATTTATGCGACAGTATTGATTTGGTTAACCGAGAAATGCATGTTAGTTACTAAAATTATATTGTCAAAGTTGAAACTAGTCGCAGATGTCTAAACTAGAATATTAAACTTCTGTGTTTATTCCGCCGTTTTTATGTAATCGATCAAATTTGGAATTAGTTATTTACTTATTTGTAGTCTCATTAATATTACCAGATATATTATTCCCTCCGTCTGAAACATCTTTCTAAGAATTAAGAAGACTTGGTGCAAACAAGAAAATTTGTATGCGGTGATTGATACGATCCGTATCAACGGTGGAGCAATTCGAGTAGCTCAAACTCCAGAAATCGAGAGAGAAGAGAGAGATTTGATAACTATCAACCAAAATATTCATTTCATACTCAATAAACTTAGAGATTACATTATTTATACCTAATAATAAAAACCTAATGGGCTAATGGGCTAGAGCATAATAGGGCCAAGCTAGGGGATAGGCTGGGTGTATCATTCCCCACCCCTTCACAATCACCTTGTCCTCAAGGTGAAGCTGTAAAAAAAAAAAAAAAAAATGGCCATGGGAGAAAATCAGCTAAAAGCTTGATAAAGCTATGCCCACCATGTGCTCGACAAACGTCCCAGCTAAAAACTGCACAAAATTAATCCAAACAAACTTAAGAACTGATACACATCGACTAGGAGTGCCCAAGAGGTCCGGTGGCGGTTCGCCGCATAGCTGGACTTCTTGACCGACAAAAGCAAGCATGGAAGAGTAGAAGTTAGAGACGACGCCCACGGTTAAAGAATCCGTAATAACAGCAGATAAGGATCCAAAAGCAACGGCCACAATCTCGTCCTTAGAGCCGGCGAGCAACCAAAAACGAGTACCGATTCCACGATCCTTCTCCTTGATTTCGACGGCGTCATGTGGCATGGTTGAAAGCGGAGACACGTCTTGAGGCAGAGGAAGGAGGAGACGGGCCTGTGCACTTGGGCTGTGGGCAACCACAATCAAAACTTTAGGGCCACTCATATTGGGCCTAAATATGATGATTGGGTTGGGCTTTTCATTTTTAGACTTGGGCCAAAGAGGAATCTGAAACAGCCGATTCAACGAATCATGAGAAACCCTCGCTCGCTGTACATTAATCGACCGTATCGGCAACGTCGACGGCGGGGGTACACCCTCAATAATCTCACTGTCAACTGCCGGAATAGGCTTGCCCGGTGGATCAAGGTCATCTTCTCCGTAACCTAGAAGGAGTAATTTTTTGTTGCGGCAACGATGGGTCGTAGACGGTGGTGACTGACTGGATGGGCTCGGAATTGGCGGAGGACTCACCGGAGGAGTTATTGGTGGTGGTGGTATTGCAGGTGAAGGTGGTACGTTTGGGGGTGGCTCGGTGGGAGGAGGTGGTCGTGGTAGTGGAGGTGTTGACGGCGGCGGCGGCGGTGGAGGCTGGAGAACTATTGGTGACAGCGGAGACAGAGAATTGATTCCTGTAGAAGGATGAGGCGACGAGAATGGTTGTGCAGAGGCGCAAAGGCTTGAGGTACCCTTCACTATAACTTCAACTCCAGCCATGGAATCAAGAGATTTAGGATCGCCAAAGTCATCCTCATCGTCGGCGCCGAACAGAATCAAATATTTGCTGCGGCATCGGTGGGTATCGGACCAAGTTTGGTCACAATTGTAGCAAAGCCCGCGGTCATTTTTCTCTTCAATTTCAGATGGGCTAAGACGGCGAATGGGGAGAAGTGATGTGGAGTGAGTTGTGCGTAGGAATGGGGGAAACGATCTGGGTGGGTAATGGGCTGGAGTAATAGGTGGTGGGGAAGGGGATGGACACCCGTAGAGATTTGGAGCAGTAGCCGGAGGAAACGTGTTTGTGGTCGGAGTGTCGATAGAGGCTTGCAGGCTGTAGATGGAGGTTCGAAGCTCTTCAATGGCGGCGAGAATTTTTGATTTTGACATTTTTTTTTTTGTTTTTTTTTTTGGATATTCAAAGAGAAATACTCTCAATGAAAGCACCAATTGATACGATCCGTATCAACGGTGGAGCAATTCGAGTAGCTCAAACTCCAGAAATCGAGAGAGAAGAGAGAGATTTGATAACTATCAACCAAAATATTCATTTCATACTCAATAAACTTAGAGATTACATTATTTATACCTAATAATAAAAACCTAATGGGTTAATGGGCTAGAGCATAATAGGGCTAAGCTAGGGGATGGGCTAGGTGTATCAGTGATCGCGAGAGAGAGACAGTCAGAGTGTCAGTTCTAAATTCTAGATCGGGGGAGCATGAGATTGATAATGAGAATGACCAAATGTGATTTTGTTTATGGTGAAAAAAAAATTAATTTTGCCTAAAATAATTTTTATCGTACCATAGACTAACTAATTCAGAATTTGGATGTTTAGAACGATCAATTAAGGTTATAAGATTTATACATCAAAAAAACTTGTATGCGGACTCCCGCATAGTATGTGGGCGGGTCGAGTCTGCCTTGACCCGACCCGAATCTAAATGATATATTACTTGTTTCACAATTACAATCAATATGAAATCCTTGGTGCAGAGGTCTGCGCCTCATGTGTATTTTATCTTAAATGTCATTGGTTCAAAACCCAATTGGCATTTATTTTTTCTCGTTTTTTTTTGTGTTTTTTTACTTTTTTTTGCTTTCTTTTTCAGTTTTATTAATATATATTCATTTTTTTCTCTCTTTATTTTTAATGCTTTTTGGTTAATTTCTTTTTATGTTTTATTTATGTTTCTATTTCAGTTTTTTTTACTGTTTCAATTTTTTTCTTCTTTGTTTATGTTTTTTAACATATTTATTTTATTTTATTTATATTTACGTTATTGCAAAATAATAATTATTATGACAAAAAGTAATTATTGACATAATAAAAAGTAATATTGAATACATGACTGTTGTGATTTTATTATAGTCTTGAAACTATCTTTAGAATTAAAATATTATTTATGATAATTGTTGCTTTTATTTATGAGAACTTATACTTTTAATTACTTGGTCAAATAATTATTATCTAATAAAAAATAATTATTGTTGTGATAAAAAGTAATACGTAATTATTATGAAGAAATATAATATTTTTGAAGCATTACATTTCTTCAAAACAATGTTTATTTTAATTCATACGAACTTGTACTTTTAGTTATTTGCTCAAGTAATAATCATTGTAAATAAAAGTAATTATTGATGTGAAAAAAGTAATGTTATTTTCACTCGCTTATACAGTTGTACTTTTATTTTTAACTATTTGGCCAAGTAATTATAGTCATAATAAAAAGTGATTATTAATACAATGAAATGTAACGTTTCCATATTATTACATTTGTTCACAATAATTTTTACTTTTATTCTTAAAAAATTATACTTTAGTTATTTAATCAAATAATTATTATTGTACGAAAAAATAATCATTGATATGTATAAAAGTAATGTTATTTTTACTCGTTATTAGAACTTATAATTTTGTATATTTGATCAAGTAATCATTGTCGTTATAAAAAGTAACTATTGATATGATGTAATGTAATATTTCTAAAGTATTATATTTGTTCACGATAATTGTTACTTTTTTATGATAATTTATAGTTATAGTTATTTGCTTAAATAAATATTTTTGTAAGTAAAAGTAGTCATTGATGTGAAGAAAAGTATGTTTACGTTCAAAAAAATGTATATCTTATGTTTATTAAAAGTAAATATTCCTATTAGTAGTCAGGGTTTAGGGTTTAGTGTTTAGAAAATATAATACTTTACATTGAATGAAGATAAATACTTATATTAATAAAAGTATACTCTTAGGCTAACTATATATTTTGTACTTATTAAAAGTAATAATTGTCTTAATAAAAAATAATTATTCATATAAGAAATGTAATATTTTAAAATTATTATCTTTTACACGAAAATTGTTGATATAAATAAAGGTAATGTTTTAAAAATAATACATTTTTTCATAAAGATAATAACTTTTAATCATAACAATATTTACTTTGAAATAACTAAGAAATAAATAAATATATAAAAGATAAATAGGAAAAGGGGGGGGGGGGGATGAGAAAAAAAAAAGGAAAAAGAAAACACAAGAAAAAAAGGAAAAGAAAGATAAAATGGAAAAGAAAACGCAAGGAAAAAAAAAGAGGAAAAAAGGAAAAGAAACAAAAAATGGAATAGAAAAAAACGAAGGAAATGGGTATTGAAACACTACCTCTTTTGGGTAAATTAATAAACCACAAAAATTACCATTGCACCATATCACATATTTGGTTTTAGTTAGTAAAATTTACAATATATTGAGTCACGTCAGCGGGTCCGCATCGTATGCACACACCCGCATGCAAGACCTACTCTCAATTTATTAATAAAAATTTAGTATGACTAAAAACATTATAATTAATTTATGTTTTATAAAAATTTAGTAGGATACTCACACCCATTGTTGGAACAGTGGATCTCAATCGATTCAACATGGAAACATATACTCCCTCCGTCCCAATATTCAAGTCACGTATTCCTTTTTTAGCCGTCCCATGTAACAAGTTCCCTTTCCTTTTTTGGCATTAATTAGGACTCAATTAAGCATTTAATTAAGTCTCTCTACCCACTTGCTTTTCTCTCTCTCGCTCTCTCTCTCTCTCTCTCGTCTCAACCCCACCTGCCTCTCTCTATTTTCTCTCTCAATCGCCTCCACCGCCATCCTCTTCCACCGCTTCCCACCTCTCCACCTTCACCGCCTCTACCACCACTGCGCCGGACTCCAACACCTCCGCGCCACCGTTCCTCTCACCCTTCCACCTTCCACCGCTTCCAACACCTCCTGCTCCGCCTCGCGTCTCCGCCGCCAACGCAACTCGCGCCGCCTCGCGCTTCCGTCTTCACCGACTCCAACGCCACCGCCGCTTCGCGCCTCCTCCTGCGCCGCCTTCCACCGTGGGCAGATCTGTGGCCATGATTTAGGGATTTGCAGGTATTTAGGGAAAATTGTCTGGTTTTGGTTGTTGGGGTGGGATTGCATATTTACAGATGGTGGTGCGGTTGTCGTCGGAGACAGGGAGAGAACAAGGAAGGAAGAGGGCGCTGGTGGTGGTGGCGGACAGATCTCTGGCCATGGTGGTTCTCTGCCCATGCGCCGGACTCAATTTTGCTAGATCTGGGAGAGAGACCGCCGGAGATCGCCGGAGAGAACCACCGGAGAGAGAAGGTGGTCTATGAGAGATAAAATTTCCAAAAGGTGGCCGGAGAGAGACCACCGGAAATGATTTTGATTAATTTCCAGTTTTTTAATTTTGTTATATTTCTTGTTGTTTTAGTCAATTGAATTAGTAAATAAAATAACATTAAATAAAGTACTAATTATGTGGTCCCTACTACTTTTACATTCACTTTAACGGGGTGGTGGACGTCGTATCCCACCAAATAATTCCTGCAATAGCTAAGAATTAATATAATTAGTAGTAAGCAGGGTCGAACCACAGGGAACGGGTAATTGCAATCAATTTCCTAAAGATCTAAAAATTGGTGTAGCCACCACGCCTTAAAGTGATAGAAAAATTAATTTACTAAGAAAACAAATTAAATCAAATAAAATAACACTAGAAAATAGTCAAAGAAAAGTAACTCGCCTCGAATAAATCCATATTAATTTAATGACTCTGATCATCGACGCAATGATTAATTAATCCCTATCAACCAACCAGTTATAGGATACCGTGAAACGCAACGAACGTACCCCAATTCCTACTTACTGTATCGATAAACAGCTGGAGACGCCAGACCTGCTTATTTCCCTTATTAAAATATAACCTAGCTGGAGACGCCAGACCTAGATTTAATATTCTAATAGCATTAAGATGAAGGAACCCAGTTTAGATAAATTATCCTAGATACGTTAGTAATAATTCATCCACTAATTTATTCCTACTACGAACATGGTAGCTTTATCACTAATCAGCCCTATTCCAACAATTACGGATTGGGGGAACCAATTGACTGTAATCCAATTTAACCTAAGTTGATCAGGCTTAAATTAAATCAGAACTATCTTTAAAGACAAGGAACAAATCGAAATCAACAGGAATCAATTATATGAACAATTAGGTCTCACAAATTATTAAATCAATACTTCATTATTCTCGCCGAATTAAAAATTAGCTACTCATAATTAAAACTAGAACAATCAAATAAATAAAATCAAACATAAAACAATAAAAATAAAATAAAATGCAATTGAAATAAATAAGTGACCACCACTTGAAAATCAAAGGAAATTCATCTGCTCCTTAATCTCCAACAAAGTAGCCGCCAATTCCAATGCCAAAATTTTAAAAACAATAATCTAAAGCTGTCACGACCGGGCTTAACTAAGGATAGTTAATCCGGGGAATCATGACCAATGGAGGGAATTAAGAAGCGGGAATAAGAAAGGGATTAATTTGTAGAAGCGGATCGAAAGTTTACACTGAACCAGAAGAAAATTCTAATGTATAAAGAAGTCACTCTTTATAAACTTGAAAGGATTTTACAAGCCAAAGATGTTGTTTACATACGAGAAACAATAGAGAAGACCTATTGTGATCTTTACACAAAATAAGTGTTCGAAGCGGAAGACTGACTGGAGAGGCATGTTAAAGACATGCGTCTCGAAATATACATTCAACCAAAACAAAAGACCGCTCGACACCATTTCATCATCGTCTCTGCTCAACCTGCACGTTTATAAATACATACAGGGCTGAGTATAAAATACTCAGTGGACACATGCCAAAGATACGTACATGCATACTAAAGCAAATTATCATGCCTTTTCTCATGGCGTACAGAGGTTTTAGTAAAAAGTCTGTACCCACTAGTCATTTACTTGTACTAAAGTTCGTCTGATCAGACTATGTTCTTTTGTACTCTACCATATCTGCAATGATAACTGTGTGCCGAGAAGGTGGCCACCTTCTACGGTCACTGACCGGCCGATATGCTAAACCGGCTCACGGTCCTAGACCGGCCGATACGCTAAACCGGCTCACGGTCCTAGACCGGCCGATACGCTAACTGGCTCACGGTCCCTTGTGTACACTAATCCTGTCTAACATCTGGATAGAACAGGACCCGAATTCGATTAACTGCTGGTGTCAGATAGGTATCATACATAAATCTTAAAATTGATAGGCAATGATAATAGTTTGCAAGATTTTATTCAACTGCAGCATAATCTAAACTTTGATTTTTATATAAGAAAGCCCACCTGATCGTGGTCTGATGATTCAGGTGATTCTGAACTATGGATTCACCTTCTCTTGTATATGACCTTCAATATAGATTAACTAACTAAGTAGATAACGAGAAAATAATATGAATTTAACTTAAAGAACACTTATGTTGGTTTTAAGGTGATATTTCTATTGGAAATCTTGGGATGTAGACTAGTTGTTTGACAAACTTATCAACAAACCAACTTAGACTGAAACTGCAATAATTATAACTCTGGCATTAATCAATTCTATTCACACTAATTAAAAATAAATACTAACGTAGAATTATTATAAATTCCCTCTTTATTTTTAAAGAGCTTGATTCTAAGATGATCTAATATAGGTTTAACTACTAACTAAAATAATTCTATATTTAATGCTTTAATTAACTACTTCTAAGTATAAATAAATAGTTAATCTTATTTACATAAATTATTGGGCTCAAATAATAATAATGCAGTTTGTTTGAATAAATCAAAGGTCCAATTAAAATAAATCTGGGCCATTTACAGAATTAATCCAAAGCCCAACAAAATTTAATTGATCCAATAATTAGTAGCCCAATTAACTATTTTTAGACTAAATAAATTAAGAATCCTATATTCTTCCCTTTAATAAAAGGAATCAAATTAACTTCTCTTTCTTATCTCCTCACGCTCACATACATCTACATTCTCTCTCTGCGTTCCTTCTCTCTCTCTCTCAACTCTGTCGTCCTCTTTCTCTCTCCCTGTCTCCGGTGAGCGTCGCCGGCCTTCGCCGCCTCCGGCGCGGCGAGGTCGGCCTCTCCTCTCCCCCCTTCCTTTCTCTCCATTTTTCCTTTCCCTATGTTTCAATCCCCAAATTATAAAATCAAAATCCTAGGACCTCTCTTCATCCCCTCTGGAATTCGTCTCTCCGGCGAAGCCTGCCGCCCCTCCGTCGTCTCTGTCACGCCGCCGCCTCTTCTGACTCAGGTAAGTCCCTATCTCTCTCTCTACTTCTATCTCTGCTCTCTCCCTCGGACTCCCTCTCTCTCTGCCCTTTCTCGATCTCTCGCTCTCTCTCTCTCTCTGTCCAGGGTGCGGCGGCCGCCGCAAGCTACGACGGCGCTTGCAGCGCCGGCGCTCGCCGCCGCCTGCCCCGCTCCTCTCTCCCTCTACCTCGTTCTGCCTTTCTCACTCTCTTCCTGTTGTCTGTCTCTATCTCACACTCTATCTTACTATCTCTTGCTCAATCTCCCTCTCTCTTCTACTGCAGCAGCCACCGCGGCTGCCGTGGCTCAGGCAGCGCCGATGGTCGCCGCCACCAGCCGCTCCTCCGTCGCGGTGGTTCGCGGCCTGCCGCTGCTAACCTCTCCTTTCCCTTTCTCTATTTCAATCACCAGTTCAAAATCTAATTCCAGCAAAATCTCCAATCTAATTTCTATTTCAGCTTTAACATCACAAAATAATGAATCTTCACTTGTTCTATTTCAGGAACCGAGGTTTCAAGGGATTACTCAGAGTGACAGTTGTCTACTGCTCAAGATTCAATTTTTATATGATGTAAATCTGTTTATTTATTGATTATCGAGAAACTGGGATTGTGTTGCTGAATCTGAATAGGGATGTCTGTAGCTTATTACTATTACTACTGTTTTCACTATTTTTAACTGTTATTATGTACATAAAGAGAAAAGAAATACTACCTTCTTTATACAAACTGCACAAGCTGCTGTAGACGATTATAGATGATTTGCTTTGTTGTTTGGAATTAGCAGAATGGGAAAAAGATGAGACTACTGTAACTCACCATATTTATAATGGTTTGAGTCGGTTAAACGAAGTAGCTGGGTGGAAAGGTGAGAGATACGTGTTAAATCACATGATACGTGTAGTATCATGCTCTACGTGTTCTTTCACAAAAATCTTGTTTCTTTACAAGATAAATGCAGCCAATTCAATCTGATCAATCCATTCAAGAATAGAGTAACAGTTGGGTTAATGAAACTGGGCTTCTTATTACATTTTGGGCCAATACAGTTATTGGGCTAATCTAAAACTGAATTTATAAATAATAATTGGACTATAGTTACCAAATAAAGTCTTAAGCCCAAATAATAACACTATTGGGCTGAAACTAAACTTACATGTATGGATTGGTGGGCTGCCCAAATAATAATATGAATAATTGAATCTATATTTCTTATTTAATCAGCTAATCCCAAATAGAAATTGGATTACTACGGTCCTCTATTTGACGACTATCTATATTAGAATCTAATATGTGAATTTAATTATATAATCAACAATAGTATAAATACGGTGGGGCTACTACATCCTACCCCTCTAAATAAAAATTTCGTCCCGAAATTTGCGTACCTAGTTAAACAATTCTGGGTATTTGTCTCGCATTTTGTCTTCAAGTTCCCATGTTGCTTCTTCCTGGTCGTGGTGTCTCCACAAAACTTTTACCAGTACGATTGATTTATTTCTTAAATCTTGTGTCTTTCGATCCAGGATAGCTTCTGGTCTTTCTTCATAAATTAAGTCTGAACTCAAAGTTATCTCATCCTGACGAATTACGTGTTTGGGGTCGAACACGTATTTCCTTAATTGCGATACATGAAACACATTATGAACATTCCCGAAACTTGGTGGTAAAGCCAATTTATAAGCAACCTGGCCTATTCTTTCCAAGATTTCATAGGGTCCCACAAAACGAGGTTTGAGTTTTCCCTTCACGCCAAATCTAACTATTCCCTTTGATGGAGATACCTTCAGAAAAACTTTATCTCCTACTTCAAACTGTAGTTCAGTTCGGCGCGTATCTGCATAGGACTTTTGTCTATTTTGGGCCTCTTTCATTCTTGTCCGAACCTGTCGGATAATTTCAATCATTTCATTAACTGCGTCCGGCCCTAGATTCTTTCTCTCGCCTACTTCATCCCAATAAAGTGGCGACCTGCATTTCTTTCCATACAATGCCTCGTATGGTGCCATATTAATGGTTGCTTGATAGTTATTATTATACGCAAATTCAACCAGTGGCAACACTGATTCCCAAGCACCGCCTCTATCCAACACTATTGTTCTTAGCATATCCTCCAGTGTTTGAATTGTTCTTTCCGTCTGTCCGTCTGTTTGTGGATGGAAGGCAGTACTAAAATTCAGCTGAGTGCCTAGCTCTTTCTGCAGACTAGTCCAAAATCGAGAGGTGAATCTTGAATCCCTGTCCGAAGTGATTGACATAGGTATTCCATGGAGGCGTACAATCTCTCGGACATACATTTGAGCTAGTTTGTCTGATCCATAAGTAATGGAAATTGGGATAAAGTGGTCACACTTCGTTAGTCGATCTACGACTACCCAAATAGCAGTGTGGTTTCCTCTTGATTTGGGTAAACTGGTAACGAAGTCCATTGTAATATGGTCCCATTTCCATTCTGGAATCGGTAACGGTTGTAGCTTTCCATAAGGTCGTTGATGCAACGCCTTCACCTGCTGACATGTCAAACACCTTTCAACGTAAGAAGCTATGTCTCTCTTCATTCCGTCCCACCAAAACTTCTTCTTCATGTCCTGATACATTTTCGTACTTCCAGGGTGAGCGGTGTAAGGTGTGTCATGAGCTTCACTCATGATTGTATTTCTGAGCTCCTCATCACATGGAATGCACAATCTTCCTTCAAACATAATAGCATTATCAGCAGCTTCCTCGTAACCTGTAGGTTTGTCCGTTCTGATTTTCAAGCGCAATTTCTCTAATATTTCATCTTTCCTTTGCGCATTGACAATTCTTTCTCGAAGATTTGGTTCTGCCAAAACTGTTGCAATGATAGATTGCGTCGTATGTGGGGGTTGTACCACTTCTAAACTCATTCTACTAAAGTTTTCTACCAGTTCTTTCTCCTGAGTAAGGAAAAATCCCAACTGTGGTTGAGTTTTACGACTTAAAGCATCAGCAACCACATTAGCTTTGCCAGGGTGGTAGTTTATTCCACAATCGTAATCCTTTACTAATTCGAGCCACCTTCTTTGTCTCATGTTCAAATCTTTTTGCTCGAAGAAGTATTTTAGACTCTTGTGGTCTGTGAAGATTTCACATCGTACCCCATAAAGGTGATGTCTCCAAATCTTTAGCGCATGTACTACTGCTGCTAATTCTAAGTCATGTGTAGGATAGTTCAATTCGTGAGGCCTAAGCTGTCGAGATGCATAGGCTATCACCCTTCCTTCTTGCATTAACACACAACCTAGTCCATTCTTTGATGCGTCAGTGTAGATGTCATAACCTTTATTAGCTTCTGGTACGGCTAAAACTGGTGCTGTAGTCAATTTCCTTTTTAGTTCTTGGAAGCTTTCCTCACATTCACTTGTCCATGTAAACTTAACTCCCTTTCTGAGTAATTGTGACATGGGTCTTGCTATTTTTGAAAATCCTTCAATAAATCTCCTGTAATATCCTGCTAAGCCTAAGAAACTCCTTATTTCATTAGGGTTAGTTGGCGCTTTCCACTCTTGTATCGTCTGTACTTTTGCAGGGTCCACCTTGATTCCGTCGGATGACACAACATGTCCAAGAAATGTTACTTCATTGAGCCAGAATTCACTTTTGCTAAACTTTCCATAAAGTTGTTCCGTTCTCAGTGTTTCCAGAACTATTCTTAAATGTTTTTCATGTTCTGCTTGGTTTTGAGAATAAACCAAGATATCATCAATGAACACTAGAACAAATTTATCTAGGTATGGGTGGAAGACTCGATTCATGAGGTCCATAAATACCGCTGGGGCATTCGTCAATCCGAATGGTACAACTACAAATTCGTAGTGTCCATATCTCGTTCTAAATGCGGTTTTAGGGATGTCTTCCTGTTTGATTCTCAACTGATGGTATCCAGATCTTAAATCGATTTTTGAGAATACACTTGCACCCTTCAGTTGATCAAACAAATCTTCAATCCTCGGCAATGGATATTTATTCTTGAGCGTGATTTTGTTGATCTCACGGTAATCAATGCACATTCTCATTGTACCGTCCTTCTTTTTCACAAAAAGTACCGGTGCTCCCCATGGTGACACACTAGGTCTGATAAAACCTAGGTCCAATAGTTCTTGAAGTTGGATTTTTAATTCTTCCAGTTCCTTTGGAGCCATTCTATAAGGTGCCTTTGATATTGGGGCAGATCCAGGTTCCAAGTCAATCGCAAGCTCTATTTGTCGATTTGGTGGTAATCCAGGCAACTTTTCTGGAAAAATATCTTGGAATTCACGTACAACTGCTACTTCATCTATTGTTTTTGTATCCTTAACTTCTCCGTTTAAATAAACAAGATAGGTTTGAGAATCTTTCTTTTTCATCATCTTCCATGCTTGCAGCGCTGAAATTACGGGTATCCTCTTACCCATACTAATTCCATGAAAACTCGTTGGTTCTTTTCCTGGGAGTTGGAAAGAAATCTGCCTCTCATTACAACGGATCGTGGCATAATTCTCAGTTAACCAATCCATGCCTAAAATTATATCTGTGTCCCACATAGGCATAAGATTCAAGTTATTTGCGACCACTTTAAAAGTCCCTAACTCTATTTCTAGGTTAGAGCAACAATGTGACGTGATCGTAGTCCCCCCTATAGGTGAATGTATTTTCATCCTATGCTTAGCTTGTTCTGTTTTTAATTCCAAAGTATCCGCACATGCATTTGCTATGAAAGAGTGCGATGCACCAGTATCAAACAGAACTATGACAGGTATATCCAAAAGTTTACCCATACCTGCCAGGTTTCCCTGAGTCTTCTCAAGTTGCTTCTGTTTCAGATGATAAGCTCTAATTTGCGGAATCAACTGCTGATGTTGAGGATTCGGCGGTTGTCGTTGATGTTGCTGTTGTAGTTGGGGGTGTCCTTGAACCGCTCTTAGAGGTTGGACTCGAGTTGGCTGGTTCTGTCTGAATCCTGATCCTTGTTGTTTGGTTGGGCAAAATTTTGAAAAGTGACCCTTCTGGCCACAGGTATAACAAGCATCACTACCAGCCTTACACACACCTGGGTGTACTCGATTACATTTTGGATAAGTGGGAATCTTTTGTTGTCCTTGAATATTTCCCCTGGGTCCAAAATCAAATGGTTTTTCCAACCCTTGTTGTTGAGGTTGTCCCTGTCCCTGCCATATCTTTTTATTGGGTTGGTTATTCCCCGTGTCATTCCACTTTCTTTTTCCTTTGAAATTCTGAGACTGCATCGGTGGGGGTGCTGGTACAAACATTGGTATAGGTATTACCCTTTCTGTTGGCATAGCGGCTTCTATATCCAAAGCTCTACTGAGCGCATCTGCATAAGTCAATCCTTCATGACCAGCTAAGGTCATCCTAATCTCAGGTCGTAACCCACTGCAAAATTTCTCTGACATTTTCTGATCAGTATCTACTTGGGTCGGTGCATAACGAGATAAGTCACAAAATATTCTGTCATGCTCGGTGACTGTCATCTTACCCTGCCGGAGATTGTAAAATTCGGCATCCTTCTTTTTTCGATAGCTTTTCGGAATATACTTATCATACAATCCCACCTTGAATTGTTCCCAAGTAAAGTTTTCCATTTGAACTAGAGTAAGAGCTCTCCGTTTAGTTTCCCACCAGAAATCAGCTGATCCAACCAGCTGAAAAGATATGCAAGACAAACGTTCTTGCTCGGTGCAGTGAAGAAAATTGAAAATACGTTCCATTGCTCTTATCCAAGTTTCAGCTTCAGTCGGATCTCCTGATCCGTTAAACGTTGGTGGATTTTGGCGTAAAAACAATTCTTCAGTCCTATGTTGTGGCAATGGTGGTGGTGGTGGTGGTATATCCTGTCCTGCTGGTTCTTCCATCACCCGTCTAGGTCTACCTCGTGGCATTCTGATAATTACAAAACAAATCTAGTAAATATTGTCTTGTTATTGTACATCAGGTTTGGCATTATCATAACTGGCTCATAATTAATACCCATCTAGTTAACATATACATATAATTATGCTTCTCATTACCAAAATTGCCTCGAAAGGTCTTTCTGTACATTACTAGTACATAGTATGACTTTCTAACAGTCAAACATACTATCACGCTATGTACTACATCACAGGACATTCTAATAAAATGAATGCCTCTATGGTCAAAAAGGGCTTCGGAGCGTTTATACTATCACAACTAAAACCTTATGGTCACAATTAGTCTAATTATTCTTAGACTTACTATTGCAAGGCAGTTACACGTGATATCACTTCCGAATTTTAGTTAATCGTATTATCGTACTAAAATGGCGATAGTCATTTCAGGGATTCGTCGCATAAGACCCTGAAAAGAAAGACCATGCCTATGTCTCTCACTCAGGAGTGACATTCGCCTTTCACTACCATCAATAACTCGTCATTACGAACGTATCGAGGTTACACGCTACTAGATCTTCATTCCTCTGGTGTCTATTCTTCTTAGTAGCTAGCCCCGAATATAATCACCGAACTCAACTCTGTCTCTATTCACTTCTAGTTTTTGTGAAATCAATACATCATGTACTATCTCAATCAACTAGTTTCTTACCTTTCTATATTCTTTGAGCAAGATGCGAGAAGGTGTCGAGAGTTTGCTAATTAATTAAAACTAGTCTAGTGAATCAAACTAGACTTGACTTGAAAGAATTTGAGGGTCAGTGCAAAAACTGCTCTGATACCACTCTGTCACGACCGGGCTTAACTAAGGATAGTTAATCCGGGGAATCATGACCAATGGAGGGAATTAAGAAGCGGGAATAAGAAAGGGATTAATTTGTAGAAGCGGATCGAAAGTTTACACTGAACCAGAAGAAAATTCTAATGTATAAAGAAGTCACTCTTTATAAACTTGAAAGGATTTTACAAGCCAAAGATGTTGTTTACATACGAGAATCACAATAGAGAAGACCTATTGTGATCTTTACACAAAATAAGTGTTCGAAGCGGAAGACTGACTGGAGAGGCATGTTAAAGACATGCGTCTCGAAATATACATTCAACCAAAACAAAAGACCGCTCGACACCATTTCATCATCGTCTCTGCTCAACCTGCACGTTTATAAATACATACAGGGCTGAGTATAAAATACTCAGTGGACACATGCCAAAGATACGTACATACATACTAAAGCTGTAAATTATCATGCCTTTTCTCATGGCGTACAGAGGTTTTAGTAAAAAGTCTGTACCCACTAGTCATTTACTTGTACTAAAGTTCGTCTGATCAGACTATGTTCTTTTGTACTCTACCATATCTGCAATGATAACTGTGTGCCGAGAAGGTGGCCACCTTCTACGGTCACTGACCGGCCGATATGCTAAACCGGCTCACGGTCCTAGACCGGCCGATACGCTAAACCGGCTCACGGTCCTAGACCGGCCGATACGCTAACTGGCTCACGGTCCCTTGTGTACACTAATCCTGTCTAACATCTGGATAGAACAGGACCCGAATTCGATTAACTGCTGGTGTCAGATAGGTATCATACATAAATCTTAAAATTGATAGGCAATGATAATAGTTTGCAAGATTTTATTCAACTGCAGCATAATCTAAACTTTGATTTTTATATAAGAAAGCCCACCTGATCGTGGTCTGATGATTCAGGTGATTCTGAACTATGGATTCACCTTCTCTTGTATATGACCTTCAATATAGATTAACTAACTAAGTAGATAACGAGAAAATAATATGAATTTAACTTAAAGAACACTTATGTTGGTTTTAAGGTGATATTTCTATTGGAAATCTTGGGATGTAGACTAGTTGTTTGACAAACTTATCAACAAACCAACTTAGACTGAAACTGCAATAATTATAACTCTGGCATTAATCAATTCTATTCACACTAATTAAAAATAAATACTAACGTAGAATTATTATAAATTCCCTCTTTATTTTTAAAGAGCTTGATTCTAAGATGATCTAATATAGGTTTAACTACTAACTAAAATAATTCTATATTTAATGCTTTAATTAACTACTTCTAAGTATAAATAAATAGTTAATCTTATTTACATAAATTATTAGGCTCAAATAATAATAATGCAGTTTGTTTGAATAAATCAAAGGTCCAATTAAAATAAATCTGGGCCATTTACAGAATTAATCCAAAGCCCAACAAAATTTAATTGATCCAATAATTAGTAGCCCAATTAACTATTTTTAGACTAAATAAATTAAGAATCCTATATTCTTCCCTTTAATAAAAGGAATCAAATTAACTTCTCTTTCTTATCTCCTCACGCTCACATACATCTACATTCTCTCTCTGCGTTCCTTCTCTCTCTCTCTCAACTCTGTCGTCCTCTTTCTCTCTCCCTGTCTCCGGTGAGCGTCGCCGGCCTTCGCCGCCTCCGGCGCGGCGTGGTCGGCCTCTCCTCTCCCCCCTTCCTTTCTCTCCATTTTTCCTTTCCCTATGTTTCAATCCCCAAATTATAAAATCAAAATCCTAGGACCTCTCTTCATCCCCTCTGGAATTCGTCTCTCCGGCGAAGCCTGCCGCCCCTCCGTCGTCTCTGTCACGCCGCCGCCTCTTCTGACTCAGGTAAGTCCCTGTCTCTCTCTCTACTTCTATCTCTGCTCTCTCCCTCGAACTCCCTCTCTCTCTGCCCTTTCTCGATCTCTCGCTCTCTCTCTCTCTCTCTGTCCAGGGTGCGGCGGCCGCCGCAAGCTACGACGGCGCTTGCAGCGCCGGCGCTCGCCGCCGCCTGCCCCGCTCCTCTCTCCCTCTACCTCGTTCTGCCTTTCTCACTCTCTTCCTGTTGTCTGTCTCTATCTCACACTCTATCTTACTATCTCTTGCTCAATCTCCCTCTCTCTTCTACTGCAGCAGCCACCGCGGCTGCCGTGGCTCAGGCAGCGCCGATGGTCGCCGCCACCAGCCGCTCCTCCGTCGCGGTGGTTCGCGGCCTGCCGCTGCTAACCTCTCCTTTCCCTTTCTCTATTTCAATCACCAGTTCAAAATCTAATTCCAGCAAAATCTCCAATCTAATTTCTATTTCAGCTTTAACATCACAAAATAATGAATCTTCACTTGTTCTATTTCAGGAACCGAGGTTTCAAGGGATTACTCAGAGTGACAGTTGTCTACTGCTCAAGATTCAATTTTTATATGATGTAAATCTGTTTATTTATTGATTATCGAGAAACTGGGATTGTGTTGCTGAATCTGAATAGGGATGTCTGTAGCTTATTACTATTACTACTGTTTTCACTATTTTTAACTGTTATTATGTACATAAAGAGAAAAGAAAGACTACCTTCTTTATACAAACTGCACAAGCTGCTGTAGACGATTATAGATGATTTGCTTTGTTGTTTGGAATTAGCAGAATGGGAAAAAGATGAGACTACTGTAACTCACCATATTTATAATGGTTTGAGTCGGTTAAACGAAGTAGCTGGGTGGAAAGGTGAGAGATACGTGTTAAATCACATGATACGTGTAGTATCATGCTCTACGTGTTCTTTCACAAAAAATCTTGTTTCTTTACAAGATAAATGCAGCCAATTCGATCTGATCAATCCATTCAAGAATAGAGTAACAGTTGGGTTAATGAAACTGGGCTTCTTATTACATTTTGGGCCAATACAGTTATTGGGCTAATCTAAAACTGAATTTATAAATAATAATTGGACTGTAGTTACCAAATAAAGTCCTAAGCCCAAATAATAACACTATTGGGCTGAAACTAAACTTACATGTATGGATTGGTGGGCTGCCCAAATAATAATATGAATAATTGAATCTATATTTCTTATTTAATCAGCTAATCCCAAATAGAAATTGGATTACTACGGTCCTCTATTTGACGACTATCTATATTAGAATCTAATATGTGAATTTAATTATATAATCAACAATAGTATAAATACGGTGGGGCTACTACAAAAGCAAAAGTCAAACTTGAATATATACTAATTGACGTGTGTGCTTTTTTTTAAGAATTAAAACCAATCCTAACTTCTATCTACTTAACTGGCGGCTATCACTAACAAAATAAAGGATTTAAAACCCTTAAGTGCCGCTCCCTAATCCAACTTTGGGCTTCTCGGCCCTTTAGCAAAATAAAACTTCAAAATTAATTAAAATAATAGTTTTGGGCTAAATTAAATCTAAAATAAATAACTTGAAGCCCAATCTCTAATTCTCTTCCAAAAGCATTCAACTTGATCCAAAATTCTCGACTTTCATCATCTCCCGACATCTGCCATCTTCATTCTCCATCCACGCAATTCCTACGCAAAATGCCAACGAACTTGAGCAAAATCAAATAAAAACACACGATAATAAACATGAATCTAGACAACTAAATCACACACATCACGGGGTGGGCTACCATGAGAGCACATCTTAAAATAAGAAATAAGAGCAATTTTTAATGTATGAATTTTATGTAGAACACGTATGAATTCGCTGTATAAAAGTATGAATTGTGAAAAATAAATTTTTGCTACCTTTGGGATTCGAACTCAGGATCATAAATCTATCCAACAGGATTATGAATCAACCGTAGATCTTGATGATTTAAGGGCTGAAAATGATTCTTATTTTATATCTTAAGAAATGCTCTTATTTCAGCCCTTTCCCACTTTAACTCTCCTAAATATCCGTGCCCAAAAGAAAGGGGACTTCATTAACGGGACGGAGGGAGTATATGTTTCAATGGGAAAAAAAAATCACGATGCATAAAAACTAACCATTCAAGTTAGATGTTAAATAAAATAGAGTTAATATACAAAAATACTCACTTTCATATAGCAAAAATAAATTTGAGCCTATAAGATAAAAACATAAAATTTTACCCACTTTATATAAAATTTTACCCACCTAGTTACCTAATAAGACTAAAATACCCCTTTTTAAATATTTGCAATTTTCCAAAAAAAATTCTCTCTCTCAATCTTCTCTGTCTTTTCTTTTCGGTACTAGAGCACCTCTCTCTCCTCTCTCTAAAATACCCCTTTTTAAATATTTACAATTTTCCAAAAAAAAATCTCTTTCTCAATCTTCTCTGTCTTTTCTTTTCAGTACTAGAGCCCCTCTCTCTTCTCTTTTTTATTTTTTTGGTACTCTCCTCTCTCTTTATTGAAGTGTCCCACATTGGATTGGAGATGGTGGCATGAGCCACTTTATATGGTGAGGCAACTCTCTCCCTTATAAGGCATTTTAAGGGAGGAATGGGCCCAATATCCATTTCTAATATGGTATCAGAGCCAATCGAATCCAATGATGAGCCCCCCAATATCATTGCCAACAGATGGCGTTTGGGATAGTCTACGCTGCGCGTGCGAGGGGTGTATTGAAGTGTCCCACATTGGATTGGAGATGGTGGCATGCCACGCTGCGCGTGTGCGGGGGGTGTATTGAAGTGTCCCACATTGAATTGGAGATGGTGGCATGAGCCACTTTATATGGTGAGGCAACCTCTCTCTTATAAGGCCTTTTAAGAGAGGAATGGGCCCAATATCCATTTCGGCGGCAGAGGAGGAGGAGGAATGGTGCTAATTTCCCCGTCGCAGAAGCTGCGTTCGAGTGATAAGGCGGGGAGAGATCTGCGATCCGGTGAGGGGAGTTTCAATGGGAGGTCATTGTTCGATGCCGGTTCGTGAATTTGCTTAGCTCTTCGATTTAGCATTTTGATTATTGATGACTGTAGCATCCTCTGTTTTCGTCGTCTGTTGCGGAAGTGATCTAATTTTGTTTAGGATTTTTTTGGATTTAGGCTGGAAAAAGCATTCAATTTTGTCGTTCTGTTTTGCTCGCCATCATAAATGGAATGGAATTCCTTTGGATCTGTTTTGGTGTTTATTAGTTCAACAAAGAGGAATCAACTTGAACGACGGTGGGCCGGTGTTAAGAAGCCTTATATGTTGTAATGATCATTTTGTATCTTGAGTTCAACTAGTATAACAGCAGTTGTGAGCTTGAGAGAAATCAAGGCATCCAAAGTCATTTTGGTACGGTGGTTGCGCGTAAGGTTTTCGATGAACTTCGTGAGAGAAATGTGGTTTTTTGGAACGCTCTCCCTCTCCACACATAATGTATAATTAATTAATTAGAATATTTGGTTAATGCTCTTGAATTTACGATCAAATCTATGAATTCACAATTTGATATTTTTAAATTCACAACTAGAATTATGAATTTACAATCACATATATGAATTCACAACTAAATATTCTTGAATTCACAAATAAAAATTCACAATAGACTTGGTTGTGAATTCAAATTTTAAAATTCAAATTCACGACTACTTGAATTCAAACTTTAAAATTCAAATTCACGATTACTTGAATTACAATCAAAAGCTCGAATTCACAACTAATTGTTTTGGTTGTGAATTCAAACTTTAAAATTCAAATTTACGATTACTTGAATTTACAATAAAAAATTCACAATCAAAATAAATCATGGTTATGAATTCATTTTAAAGCTCGAATTCACAACTAGTTGTTTTGGTTGTGAATTCAAGTTTTAAATCTCAAATTCACAACCAATTCTATTGCTAGTTGTAAATTCACAACTAATGTTTTTTGTTGTGAATTCAAACATTAAAACTCAAATTCAGAACTACTTGAATTCACAACCAAAATAAATTCTCGCTGTGAATTTTACTGGTTGTGAATTTCATTTGGTTGTAAAATGCATTTTTTTTAAAGGGTAGTGGCTAAAGGGTTAAAATGGTAAGTGTGATTATTTTTTATAAAAGTGGATATTTTTTTAAGTTTATCTTAATGGCTAATTTTTTATTTTACTAAAGAAAAGTAGGTATTTTCAAAATTCACTCAATAAAATAAGCAAAAGGGAAATGTAGTATTGATTATTTGGAAGATATGTCCTTAAATTTTCATTTCCGAATAATTAAATTCGTGCAAGAACTATTTTTTTCTTCTTCAATATAATTTAAAGCGTTTCTGTACAACATAAACAAAGAAATTGTTTATAAATAGAATGAATCAATATGTATCTTGGAAATTAGTATTGTTTTGTACAAGATCTTTATTCACCATACTTGATTAAATAATATTATATGCCAATGTGAAAATTATAGAATGTACAGTTAACTATAATAATTAATGAAATATTTAGAGTTCGTATTTGAAACACTATATAAATATGTAGAAAAGACTATTCAATATACAATTTCAGTGTAAGCATTCATCATCAAATTATTTAACATGGTTTCTCAAAAGTCGATTTTTACGATCATCTTTTTGTTAATGATAGTTGATGGTCAGCATCTCTTCCTCTAGTGTGTTCTGAGCTTGCTTTTTTATTCAACTAAAGTTTTTATTAGAGTTATAAATATAATAGTTTTTATAGATGACTCATATAACATATAAGGCTTTAAAGATAAATTTTGTGTCATTTGTTTTCTATTTTATAATTCTAAACGACTTGAAAGCATGAAGTAATATGTATTTATTTCAACTAAAAGTATTGGCTAATTTACCAATTACTCTTATGTGTTTGTTGGTTATAGAGTTATTGACTTATCCAGAACAAATAATATAGAATTCCCCATTGATCCTAACCCTATATATATGAAATAGACTTCAATCTTGAAGATGTATTCTTCAACTTGTTGTTTTAAGTTTTGTATAATTGATGTTTTTCTTCTTCGGATAAATGCAGCTAAAATGTCATTAGCAAAATGCGTGTCACGTGAGGACTGTAAAATTAGATGCAATAAAGGTCCTCCATCATGCTTGGATGGCGTTTGCATTTGTCTTGACGAGCTAAGATATATGTTCAGTGAATATGGTAATTTTAATAAATTTTTTTGATGTTGTATTCGAATATTTATATACCATCTTTTATTAATTATGAACTATTGTTGAAGGACCTCCGTGTCGGAGTGAAGCAGAGTGTGCCTCACAAAAATGTATCGCTAAAGAGGTGTTAACAGATATTTTGACATGCGAATGCCACTTCCAATCAGGATCAGAAACTAGTGACGAAGGATGCGAGGGATTGATAACATGTGCGCCCCAATGTTATGGAAATTGTGTTTGTGGATAAAAAAAGGACAAAATCATCTTAAAATGTTTTTCAACAATATGAATAAAAACTGAAATCTATATGGAGATGAAGTGTTACTAATTTTTTGCATTTTTTAATATATGATTAATTTTGGGGTAAATAGCCTTAAATCCATAATGTATTCCGGAATTTGGAATTGCACCTATTTTCGAAAATCGGCCATAACCTTTCATTTTCATCTCAAATTTGTCCAGTGTTCGGTTTTTATCTACGTGGACGTCGAAAATTGACACGTGTCATTTTCGGTGGCCACCCTGTCATTTTCGGCTACCTCCGTGTGAATTTCCAAGTCCACATGGATAAAAACCGATCAACGTATAAATTTGAGATGAAAATGAAAGGTTATGGATTGTACGGTCGATTTTCAAAAATATAGATATGAATCAATTTATAAATCAGCCCATGTATAAGTTTACATTTAAATATAAGCTGAGCCCAACTTAAAAATAGGGGCCTAATAAATACAGCCCATCCCCATCTCTCTAATCTCTCTTTCTCTTGGCTGAAAACTAGTCTCACGCAGCCCTCAAAGTCCTTTATTTATTCGTTTGTTTCAACATGGGTCTACACATTCTTGTATTTAAATTAAAATACACTGCCTCGAGGAAGAAAATGGAAGTCTCAAATTCAAAAATCTTATCTCATTCAACACATAAACATGCTTCACTAGGGAAAAGAAAAAATCAAGATGCATAAAAACTAACCATGACAGAATAGATATCAGATTAATACAATAAGCAAAGGCCGAAGATTATTACAAATGTAGTGGAGACGACAAGACAAGAGTAGATGAATCTCTGTGTAATGAATTCAATCCCAGTTCACATACCGCGACCCCTCCCGCTTGCACTCCACGAAAGGATTCTCACCATAGCATGTCGCGTTGACGATCAAGTCCAACTCGATGCAGCATCAATTAATTGATGAAATTTTCAACCTCTCTAAGACTCGAACCCAAGTTTAAATGATTATTTTTGCATTATAAAAGTCTTATTAGTAGATTTCATTGATTTATTCATATCCATTAATTCTCATTCTTACGAAAGATAGCATTTTTAGTGGAGTATATATTCTTATTGCTAAACACTGAGAATTATATCATGAAATTAACCCTACTTATTTAGTATAGATATTTTATAGGTTCAATGCAATTAATTTATAAGTTATTTGTTTTTTGTTTTTTTCAAAGAAAATCAATAATAATTTCTTAATTACAGTTCTCACAATAAGATATTTTTATATTATTGCTTGGGTTAATATCGCATTCTATCTCAACCTTTCGTTTATGTCTATTCGAACTTTTAGAATTTATCTATTTTATTCTCAAATTAATATAGAGGATTTTTTAAATTCAAAATTTATCAAAGGCTCTTGAAGCTCATGTTCTGGATTTGTGTGATCACAATTTCAATTTTAGCTTTAGGACACTCGGTAACAAAATAACTGAATAATAATTTTTTCGGAACAGAGAAACATACGTTCAAAATAATAATTGTAAATAGGATAACCTATATCATGGTCTTCAAACGACATCAATAATTTTTTACTTCAAAATTTCTCTATATTGTTATGAGGATTGAATTGATACTAACAATGATGAAATTAGCTAGGGATTCCCTTTTTGATAAGGAAAGCCCAAATAAGATGTTTTCAGCCCATTTAAGGCCCAAATATATAAACCATACATAGACACAATTATAAATAAATTAATATATTCATATTATTTTAATATTATCGCAAGTTTAAAGTCACACTTGGCAGATCTAGCTACTACAAATCCAGGTTTATCAGAGTTGAGTAATATAAACATTTTTATTTTGTCATGTAAAAACGCTTCAAATTACATTGAAGAATAAAAAAATGGTTCTTGCACGAATGCATGTATTGATTCATCGAAGTAGAAATTTATTCGAAAATGAAAATTTATGGACATATTTTCTAATAATCAAAACTAATTCTTCCCTTATTGTTTTTGACATCTAATGTGAATGGTTAGTTTTTATGCATCTTGATTTTTTTTCAAGTGAAGCATGCTTTTACGTTGAAT
Source organism: Salvia miltiorrhiza (assembly GCF_028751815.1). Classification (NCBI taxonomy): domain Eukaryota; kingdom Viridiplantae; phylum Streptophyta; class Magnoliopsida; order Lamiales; family Lamiaceae; genus Salvia; species Salvia miltiorrhiza. The sequence continues at coordinate 3,943,184 of NC_080389.1, forward strand.
GGATGAGATCCAATGTTTTAACTAATAAAAAATAATTATCTACCTTAATCAAGTGGAATAAACACTAATTAATAATAATTGTAGAAAGAAAATGATGAAAGAAAATAAATAAATAATAAAAAAGATTGAGAGTCATGGGACATAAAATTTGATACAGTGGATCTTAAGTGATATTGAATACTTTCTACCAAAAATTCACTCATCGTATAGAACTAACTTATTACTTTATAGCAAAAGCTATTCATCATCGGTCGAAACATACAGCCAATTATTCAATTAAATTGAATTATTTTATCAATTATATATATCATCCAAATCAAACACCTCTTTACAATTTTTCACAATCACAAGGGATGAGGAGTAAAATAGCAGCCTTGCCTTAGTGGGCTAAAGCCCAATAAAAACCATAAAAGAAAAGGCCCAAGTCTAAGAATGAGAAAAGTGAGCCCAACCCTATCATTTCTCTCTCAATCTCTCTTCTTAATTTTGGAGACACAGCCTCCTTCTCGGGCGACACTAGTTAGTCGCTGCACATTATAGTAATGTGAAGTATTCTTGTAGTGTTTGTTAGCATTGTTTTATTTTATTCTGCTTCTCTGCCTAAGATTACCTTCCCACACTCTCTTAAGAAGTTGATATTCGAGATGAACGACGAATTGGATGACATATTGAGAACCATCTCTCTCCCTCTCTCTCTCTCTCTCTCTCTTTGTTGACAGATGATAAAGAGGTGAGAGGGAAGAGGATTAAAGAAAAATAAGCAAATACACAAAAACAAGAGAGATAATGGTGGTAAAACCTAGCTAGCTAATACGGTAATACATATGCTTCGAAGTTGGGACCTGCCAAGCTCTGCACTATCTGCACTAGTGCTTCGTTCTTACGCCGAACCCAAACTTGAACATGAAATGGCAGATCTTCCCCTTGTAATTCCACTTGTTCCTCTACGATCTCCTTTGCGCACATCACAGCAGATTCGCCACAATTGCTCATCAATATCTTTTGCAGCGTCGGTATGTCTCCAATTTGAGTCGGGATCTCCTTCAACTCCTCCATTAAATAAAGATGAAGCTTCTCAAGGCATGGAAAGATGGAGTTCGATTCCGCAGTCCAATGCTCCAAACTAAGACACCAACCCAATTCCAAGTATTTGAGGGAAGGGAATTGGCCTTCAACCATTTCCCACTTGCCTGTTCCAAAGCGCCCGAACCACAACTTCAACTTCTCGAGAAGGGGCATTGAACCTATCTTTTCCAATATTTTTTCCCATTCAAAGCCACCATTCATGTAAAGAGACAACTTCTTGAGGCTTTGGGGGAATGTGAGCGCATACGGAGCAGCTCTAAAATCATCCCAACAATCTACTTGGAGGAATTCCAATTTACACAGACGTTTGATATTGTTCAGACAGTAATAATCATCTTGCTCGATTCCCCCTCTCCCAAAATACTTTATCCCCAATTTTTTGATATTTGGAATTCTCTTAACCACCTCTTCACTGCACTTGAAATTTGCTATTCTCTCAAGCACCAGTAGATTCTCCATGACAACGACATCATCACTCGAAGGTTCTGGAAGATAAAAAATTCCTCTAGTCATTTCAATATCCCTAAGTTGTGGCATTCTCCAAATCTCAGCAGGTGCAGTGAACTCCTTCCAATTACAAGAAACAATCAATATGTGCAGATTCCAGAAGCGAGTAAACGAGGTAAAGATCGAGGACAAGCTACCAACTTCAACAGCAAGGTGGCGCAAGTTAACATACTGAGCATCTTTAAAATAAGGAAACTTGTTTGCATGTAATGTTCTAAGCAACCTGGAATTCTTAATACGCGGTACTCTCCCATATTCACTAATAATGGAACGAGCACGTGGCATAGACTGCAAGTCGCCAAGGACTTTCTTCTTAGGCATGTTCCTGGGTATAACAACGCGGCGTTGGCTACTCATGCCTCGAGGACTAGATTGCCCACTCAAGCCTCGAGGACTAGATTGCCCTATCACATGATAGAACCCATCTTTCTTGCTCTGGTTCAAGCATAAATCCCTCAACAAATCATGAATTTTGACAAATTTTATGTTTCCTGTCTTCCCCACTTCACCAACTAGAATGAGATTTCTATCAATCAAGTCCTTTAAGAACTCTATGGCAATAGTTTCCAAACTTTTGCCATTCATGGGTTTTAAAAATCCTTCAGAAACCCATAGCTTCACGAGTGTTGAGACTCTAACCGAATCATCCTCCTCAAACACTCCCATATACAAAAAACATGGCTTTAAATAAACTGGCAAATGATTATAGCTCATTTTCAACAGTTCCATGCAAAACTTATCATTATCCAAATTCACTTCTGAAGCTAAGTTCTGACTAATTGATTCCCAAACTATTAGAGTGTGTTCCCTATTTCTCAAAATACCCCCCACTACAACAATTGATAAAGGAAGTCCTCTGCAATTCTCGACTATTTTCTTTCCAATTTTCTCTAACTCATGAGGGCAACTTCCAACCCCAAACACAGTTTTTGAGAACAGTTCCCAGCTTCTAACCTCATCTAAAAATTTCATTTGAAGGCTATAATTGTTGTTCAATTGGGAGCTCAAGTGTGAAAGCCTAGTCGTCACTAATATACGACTACAATTCTTATTTTCAGGAAAGAAACGTTGTATCCTATCCCATGCATCGATACTCCACATATCATCCATCACAATTAGAAACCTTCTACCTGACAAATACTGGTAGAGCTCTAATTCTAGTTTATCTTCACTCTTTTCACTCAGTTGTTCCTTGCTTTTATTAGTGGCTTGAGAAACAAGTTCACAAAGAATTTCCCTTGCGTTGTATTGTTGAGAAACAGTAGCCCAAGCACAAACGTCGAAACGCTGCTCAATAATTTTCTTCGAATAAACAGTTTTGGCAAGAGTGGTCTTACCTATCCCGCCCATTCCTGTGATCGGGATGACTTGGCGCTCGCATTGGTCTGAAACGAGCCTTTCCAAGATTCCATTCACGACACCCTCAGACCACACCACCATGCCACTACTGTTCTTCCCAGTGGAAGAAGAAGCAGAGACGAGGCTACGCCGTGTAACATGGAGCACCACCTTGTCTGTATTCCTCTGCATCGCCAAACTCTTGATCTGATCCATTTCTTGTATCATATTTTGCACATCTTGAAACAAGTTCATCTCTTCATCATCATCATGATTTGATGAGACAGTCTTCGGATCCTCTGGAGCTCGAAAGCAGCTGAGGAAACGGCTGCGAATGGTTTCTCTGGATCTGCTCAGCTGAATCTTGGCCACGATATGAGATTCGATGGCGTCTTCGGCTGCATAAGCTACATCTGCAATACGCATCTCCAATGGATCTGCTTCGTCGGAAACAGGGGAGATATAAGCTTCGAGAAACTCCTGCAAGAACATGACATTTTCAGTGAGGGATTGAACTTGTTGTTTGTTGAGAGAAATCGGAGGGGAATGATGGCTCTCGAGGTCGTCTATGATATGCATTAGAGAAACCAAGGCTGCGTAGGCCGCCATGATCGATATCAGTAGAAGAGAAACAGAGTATAATTATGAGAATTTTTGACAAGAATTTGATAGAATCTTAATTTAACTTCTTATTTATACTAACATAATGGCTAGCAACTCAATCTTAATTGGTCATTTTTTGGTGCCAAACTTGCTGGTTTTTGACTCGGTCCAAAACTGTGGGTAGTATTAAAAAGAATAAGTAGGCGATGTCAACGACTAGAAAACTGTAGGGCCAACCGACAAATCTTATCATAGCAGTTGGCAATAATGTGAAAGTTGTTAGAATTATTCCATTGATTCTATAAATCAATTGTACTGAAATTATAAATTAATTCTACCGAAATCTATAAATTATTCACGATACTTGTTTAGTGTAGAATTCAATACAATTACATTGGAGCATGATTAATCCAATTTTGGACTGAGAAATGATTATTCAATTTAATCGATAATTATTATTTTTTCTGTTTTTTTAAATAATTTGTCAAACCTCTGAGTTGTGAGTTGTGTGATCTGTTAAATTTTAATTTATCAATGCAAAACCGAGTGATTCGATCACTATTTGTTTGAATATTTTTTTCATTTCTCTGACCAAGTTCACCAGCTTGATTAGTTCTAAAATATTAAAAATGATTGTCTTAGCTGGTTTAATTTGTTTAAGGGATAATTACATTTTATGGCCCGACCTTTAGTCCCAATGGTAAAAATTGTATGACCTTTCAAATATCCAAAAAAAAAAAAGAAATCTCTAAAAATACTTGCAAGGAAGTTTCGGCTCCGAAAATGGAATTATGTGTAAAAATGGAAACGAGCAACGTATAGAAAACTGAGAAAACTGAGTGAAGACGCTTTTTTTTTCCTTTTACTAGCGGTGAGAACGTGCGATGCATGTTTAACACATACGATTTTATATTATGAAAATAAATACATAAATATTATTATATAGTTTTGAATATTTTTAAATTAATTGTATTTATGAAATTGTCTTATTCATTTGACTATAATTAAAATTTTAAAAATTAATCAATAAAACTATTAATGAATAAATTTAAATGTAAAAAAGTAATATTCATAATATACGTCTAAATAAAAATGCAAAAAGATCTATGAAAAATGTCGTAAATTATCATCACGGTCATCGTCTCCATCTTCAGACATTTCAACTTCAACTCAAGACCAACATCAAACAAAAAATAAATAAAATAAAAAAGCAAATCGAAATAATAGAAAAATTACTACTTAAAAACCGATCCCCGGCAACAGCGCCAAAATTTGGTGCGTCGTTTTACAAATTTGGTGCGTTGTTTTACAAAATTTGGCAACGGCGCTAAAAAGTAAATAGAAATTCTAACAATTAATAAAAAAAATTCCAACAATCAATTAAGTCCACCCTAGCTTAATTATTCTGATCATTGATGCAAATATAACTTTAATTCATGCAAGCAAACCAGTTATAACCACCAAAGACGCTTCTGACGTGATCTTATTTCTCCTTAATTATTCGGTAATCAAAAAGACGCTTCACTAATTGCTACCCTAATCGACTGACAACTGTAAGAGACACTCTATAGATTTAATGAGCCGACAACATTAATATCTAGATAAACCCGATTCAAAACCAATAAACTCTGACGTAGGATTTTTGAATTAAGACTGATTTTCCCTTGACTGATAAACATGCATTTTTACCTCTTGGTGTGTCATATTTGATGTTTAGTTATGAGGATTTTGTGTGTTTGATGATTTATTTGAGCTTATATTGGTTTATGGTCAAGAACTTATTTTGTGGCCCTCAAAATTTGATCAAATAAAAATAAGAATAAATTAGAAAAGCAATTCTCTACACTAATATGACTCACGAAACTTGTGCTCCAAGCTCAAGTAGTATTTGATAGCTATCTAAATTAATAAATTATTATACACTCCATGAAATATAATACAATTCTATATATATATACTAAATTTACTCAAACTAGTAAGAATTCAAATCCAAATCTCAAATTCATGGTTTAATAATAAATCATCACTATTAAAATAAGAAAGCTCATAGATAAATAATTAAATAACATCCGTCACTTCAATTAGTCGAGCAATAAATCGACTAATAATATTTCGTATTTATCACCATTCTCATCTCTGAAAATAATAAAATAATCCCTTTAACTAGGAATTATAAACTTGCTTCCAAGTATGAAAATAATAAAGGATGCAAGAATACTTAACTTTTCAAATTATACAATCACTGAATTAAAAGCTCAGGGTAATATAAAAATGTCTCATCTCATCTCTGTGATTCTACTTCTCTTTCTTCTTTTAGATAATACAAAATAGAAAATAATATTAATAATATAAACTGTAGGCAAATTCAATGAGTAGCAAAAGTGTTTTCCCAATTCATCCTTCAATCTAGTGCATAATGCGGCTTCTGAGTACGCGTGATTCACCATGAGATGGTCGTCTCCTGCCCTGTTTGCGAGGAATTCGCTCCTTCTAAAAAAATCATTTTTGAAAAGAGAGTTTTGGAATCCGGAATTACTCACGATTGCCAGTGTCACTACTGCTAAAGCCGCCGCTTCTTCGCTCTAGTACAATAGTCTATATCACATCTTCCAAGGTTTAAAGATTTCTCTCAAATTGCTCATCCGTTGTTGGATGAAAGGCTATTTTAAATTTGGCCGAATTCCCAAAGTTGAAAGACCATATGAAATCGGTCCTGTGTATCAAAGATGGACATGGTTGTGCATTGTTGCAAAATGAATTAAAGAGTTATTGTTAATGGGTCATGAAAACTTAGACCGCAAGAACTGAATTGCTCAACACAACTTGGAGCTAGCAACAATAGTATTATGAAACGAGATGTGGAATTGATACACCTCATAAAAGTTTAAAATACTTATTCGAGCATAAAGATCTAAGTATAAGGCAAAGAATATAGCTCGAATTAATAAGGGACTATGATTGTAGAATAAATTATCACCCACACAAAGCGAATTTAGTAGTGGATGCTTTGAGTAGAAAAATTCAAGTTAACTAAGGATTTCTCCTTACCCATAAAGAAAAATTCATCGAGGATTTGAAAAGATTGAATTTAGAAGTGGTTCTACCACCACAAACAATATCAGCTGTCATTGCAATGTTAACAGTGACTCCTGGTTTCCAGAATTGTCATAGTACAGAGGGGACATGGAAATATAAAATTACGGGTAAGGAATCTGATAAAAGGGATCGATAATTACTAAGGAACTCAGGGTAATACTATCTTGTTTAAGAAAAGGTTATGTATATACTCAACAGTGAATGGCTGAGAAATGAGTAAAGCTCGTGTATGCTAGATACTGCATACCCAAAAACACAAAAATATATCAAGAGCTCAAACAAAACTTTGGTGGGAAGGAATGAAAATGAGATATAGCTACATTAGCTGAAAGAATATTTGATTTGCCAACAAGCAAAGGCACTACATCAAAACTCTATCAGAAGTTACAACTAGTATATGTGTCAACCTTATAAGACGTATATCAAGCTATATCACAAAACCCTCGATCACGTTCAGCCACGATCTTCTTTTTCCATTGCTTTAAATTGGTAAATTACGACTCCTTTTTGCTGACGACGGCTTCTGGAAACATATTTTTCATAAAAACATCTGTGAACTGGCCCCAAATAAGAGTCTCTAATCGCTCGAGGGTATATATCTTCTGCTTCGTCTCCCACTAATAATCAGTCGATCCTTGTAGTTGAAATAACATACAAGAAGGTGCTCCTGATCATTGCATCTAAGGAAGCGAAATTCACGAAACTCTACTATGAATAGGGGGATCTTGACGATGAAAAACTTCCAAAACTCTTCTTTCAAGTTGATGGGGACGAATAGTTCTCTAAGTTATTCACATGGCGCATGACAGATTTTCACTGCTTCTTTGAGACATCATGTCGAGTAAATACACAAATTCCCCAAAATTAAACCTTCATCCCATCAATAAGGTCAAACTCCTACTTTACTAGAAACAAACTAAGTTAAAAACTCATACACCAAAATTCAAGCCATAAAAAGCAAGTAAAGCTCAATAATAACCTAGTAAATGACCACTCTGATCACTTTATATCATGGGAAAATTTGCCTCAATGAGTTCTCATACGAAAGATAGGAATATATGTTGCAAAAAGCTCTTAATACTAATTGTGGTGCCCTAACTGTATAACATCACTACTAGTACTAGGTTACATCGCGACTGATATACATCATTATTGTATCATCAATCTGTCTATATCTCCATCCACATATCAAAATATAAATATTAATATATGAATAACACTTTTATTCATTCAAATCTCAAAACTTCGTATAGGCAGAGGATACTCATAAATAACTCATGTTATTCATATTCACTCACTTGTAAACATGTAAACTTCTTCAAATACTAGATTCTTGTAAAATTGCAATATTAATAACTTTCTTGCAAAGTTGCAATATTAACGACTCAAACTCTTTCAAACTGTAAATTGATTCTTTAAAACTCTGAAAATCAGTACCTGGCTATGCTGGATGAGATGGAGCGCAGAGCTTTTACTATATTACTCATTTTAGTCTAAAGATTCAAATTTAGACTAGACTCAAGGGAATGTTTAGGCTCAGAGCAAACAACCTGCTCTGAGACCACTTTGTCACAGCCCGACCTAAACTAACAACAGTTAAGTCGGGGAAAATGTGTGACTGGGGAAGGGAAAAAGAAAATGAAAAATAAAAGAGATTTAAATAATAATAATGAACCCTCTTTAACGATGAATTACTTTAATATTGGATAATCATAAGCAATCACTTTTAAAACTCATGTAAAATCATATAAAATCATGGCGAAACACACACTAAACTAAGTAGCTAAAATACACACATCAGAGAGAGATAAACAATAACACGAGCAAAATATGCGTACTGTTGTTGGAGGGGCTCTCGGTTGTCGGAGGATTCCGGCAGGGGCTTGCGGCTGAGGATGGCAGAGATGCGTTCTTCGGCAGTCTTGGATGGTGAGAGAAACAATTAATGTGGGATTTTTCTTGAGTGTAGGCGTGCGAAGAGAAACAAATAGGATTAGGAAAAAAGAGTGACTCCAATCATAGTTAGAGCGTGTGAAGAGAAACAAATAGGATTAGAAAAAAAAGAGTGATTTCAATCATATTTAGAGTTCAATTAGTATACAATATGTAGAATAATAATATATATTCGCTTAAGATACAAAGAATTGTGATTAGTGTATATATATCGCTTAAGATACAAAGAATTATGATTAGTGTAGGATTCTTCTTCTTCTTCTTCTTCTAATAATAATAATAATAAAATAACAATAGTAATAATAATATATAAAATGATATTACATTATTACCCTTAAAATAAATTAAAAAGTAGGGACATGATAGGCAAATCAAATTTTGTAAAACAAGGCTCTTTTATCAGTCTTGGATGGTGAGAGAAACAATTAATGTGGGATTTTTCTTGAGTGTAGGCGTGCGAAGAGAAACAAATAGGATTAGGAAAAAAGAGTGATTCCAATCATATTTAGAGCGTGTGAAGAGAAACAAATAGGATTAGAAAAAAAAGAGTGATTTCAATCATATTTAGACTTCAATTAGTATACGATATGTAGAATAATAATATATATCGCTTAAGATACAAAGAATTGTGATTAGTGTATATATATCGCTTAAGATACAAAGAATTATGATTAGTGTAGGATTCTTCTCATAATAATAATAATAATAATAATAATAATAATAATAATAATAATAATAATAATAGTAATAATAATAAAATGATATTACATTATTACCCTTAAAATAAATTAAAAAGTAGGGACATAATAGACAAATCAAATTTTGTAAAACAATGCTATTTTATAATAGGTATAGATTTGTCAAACCTCTGAGTTGTGAGTTGTGTGACCTGTTCAATTCTAATTTATCAATGCAAAATCAAGTGATCCAATCACTATTTGTTTGAATATTTTTTTCATTTCTCTGACCAGATTTACCAGCCTGATTAATTCTAAAATATTAAAAATGATTGTCTTAGCTGGTTTAATTTGTTTAAGGGATAATTACATTTTATGGCCCGTCCTTTAGTCCCAATGGTAAAAATAGTACTATGAACTTTTAAATATCCAAAAAAAAAAGCAATCTCTAAAAATACTTGCAAGGAAATTTCGCTCCAAAAATGGAATTATGTGTAAAAATGGAAACAAGAAAGGTATAGAAAACTGAGTCAAGACGCTTTTTTTCCTTTTATTATTCTGTTTTCCATTCAACTTTAACAAAAATCAGGAACTCATACACGCAGAACTACCGAAAAGCAACCTTAATTGCCGCAAAAACTTTGAAATTTATTACTCCAAGATATATAAATAAATGATATTCCCTCCATCCCGCGAATCTTGAGTCAATTCTTTTCGACACGAGAATCAAGAAAATAGTATTTAATGTGTTAAGTGTGGTAGGTGAAAAAGTGAAAAGGTGAATAAAGGAGAATTTTTTTGCCAAAAAAGGAAATGACTCAAGATTCGTGGGACGGAGGGAGTACAAGATATAGTATGATTGGTAAAACAATTTACTGATTTGAACAGTTACATGCAATAACCTAATTAGCCACCTAACCAACTCTGAAAGCATCATATGGAAAGAATGCCTCTAGTTTCCACAAATAAATGAGAGAGAGAGAGAGAGAGTATGTTTCTGAAACTTTCCAGCACAAATGTGGTTTAGAAGTTGGATTTCATCAGCCTCGTTCGTGGTCTTATGGTGATATCGCCAAACGGAATCTGCCCTTCCACATGGATGTAGTCTCTAATCTCTTGTTTTCAGGACCTGAAACAGAAACAGAAGTTGGATAAAAAGAGGAGACAAAAGGCCAAGCAAATGGTATTACAATATAGGTCATCAACTGCAATAAAATAGCACTAACTATTAAGTTTAATAGTGATTCTTGACCTTAAAACCAAGTTTTCTAGACATAGGATTTATTTGAACTTAGATATGAATTTAGTGCACAGTTTCAGGAGCTGCCGCTTGGTCATGAGCATCAAGGTTTAATGCAGTGGATTCTATAGTGACCTGACAAACATGATTTTTGCTGATCACTGGAAGGAACTTCAACATCAAGGGGTTGTAGTTGTACATTTTTTGCTGATGCAACTTATCTCTAACCTGCAAAAGAGCACCTTATCTGGAACGTTTCACACGAACTTGAAAACTATCATTTTCATAATTCCGTCGTTCCAATATCATTCTCCTTTTTCTTAATCTCAAAAGAGTTTCGGACTTCCGTCGTTTCTCTGCTATGCTTTTTGTTGATATCAAAAGAGTTTCGGACGACTTATCGTCAACCTCAATGAGTTTAAGTGTTGGAATGTCTCCAATATTACTTGGAATCTCATGTAGACCACGGCACTCACGAAGCATTAGGCACTCGAGTTTTGGAAAGTGGCTACTTTCAGTTGTCCATTCAACCAAATATGATCCGTCGATTAGAAGATATCTCAGTTCACGAAATTCTCCCTCAATTGTTTCCCAATGTTGGCCTTTGCAAGCATAGTTTCTTAGTTTAAGCACTTGAAGATTAGGTAATGAACCAATGATGGTCACATCACTCCAAGAAAGCATCCAACCACTCAAGGTTAACCTTCTCAACTGTAAAGGAAAGTTTAGACCTCTAAATGAAAAACCTCCATCTGCACGCATATCCGATTCCGGTTCTATACATGAAAAATCTCCATGCATCTCCAATTTCAATTTCTCAAGCCAACACAGATATTTAAGATTGTTGAGGCAATAGCGCGCATCCAAATCAAACTTCTCCTTGGAGTAACATATTCCCAACTTTTTAATGTGAGGAATCATTTCCACCATTCTTTTACTGCACACCAAGTCCGTTGCCAGTGAAAGTTCCTGCAAATTATCAAGGGGATTGTTTTCTCCTTCAGGGTAGGGTAAGGGTTGAAATGAGAAGGCAATAAGATGTCTTAATTGTCGCAACCTCCAAATCTCCATGGGCAAACGAACCTCAGATCTATAAATAATTAAAGTCTGAAGATTCTGAAGCTTCGATATGGCTGAAGGAACAATACTATTGGGAATGTTGGAAGCAAGGTAAGTTAAATGAACCAAATCGAAGACATGACCTGGCTGCCAATCCCAATGATTGTTTCTACGTAAAACATGAAGGACCCTCAGTGCACTAAATTTCTCTACAACACCCTCAGATCTATACCCTTTCTCCGGAATACATATTATGGTACGGACATGTGAGCTATGCATATAGTCCTTGAGATGTAGATCATACGAACTAGCACTTATGCTGTGATGATCTTTTATGAGATGTGGAACAAAATGCTTTCTCAGGATAGGAGTAGGTAAGTAATCAATAATAGAAAGAATTACCTTCTCTTTTGCAGCCTGCCTTACACAAAATTCCCGGACGATATCATGAACGCTGCAACTTTTTATTTTCCCATCAAACTTCCTATTGGTGATCAAAACTAGACTTCTCTCGACAAGATCCTCCAAATAATCTTCTGCCTCCTCTTCCAAGCTTTTAGATCCACTTGAACTTGTTACAAAACCTTCAGATATCCAAAGATTAACAAGTTCAGTAACACGAATCTCCTGATCTTCTGGAAAGCCAGCAATATATAAAAAACACGGCTTCAAGTGATTAGGTAAGTGGTTATAACTCAAACAAATAATTGTCTCAAGCTGCGTGTCATTTGCCGCAATTTTCTTCCACAAGTTTCGAGTTTTAAGAATCTTAGATAGAATTCCTGCCACCAGCAAAATTGCAAGGGGTAGCCCTCCACAACCTTTAGCAATTTTGGTCCCAATGTCTTCCAATTCAATGGGGAAGTCTTCATCTCCAAATACCTTCTGCTTTAGCAGACTCCAACTATCATGCGCATCCAACAAACGCATCATGTGAATGGAGGTAGAATAGCGAACATAAGCCGCCACATCTTGTAGCCTTGTTGTTACTATGATCCGACTTCCATTGTCATTTTCAGGAAATAACATCTTTACCTCATCCCAAGCCTTCTTACTGCAAATGTCGTCTACTATAATCAGATATTTGTTGTTGTGGAGGTATTCGCGAATTAAGGAATCGATAGGAATATTCCTATCAGCTGACATCCCTTTAATGGAAGCTAGGAGATGTAAAGCAATAGTTCCTATATTATAATCTTGTGATATTGTGACCCAACCACAAATACTAAATTCTTGCCTAACCAATGCATCATTATAAACAATTTTAGCAAGTGTGGTCTTACCAATGCCTCCCCTTCCAACAATTGGGAGAACCCGTAGTCTGGAATCTCTGGATGATTCCACCAAAAGCCGATCCTTGATCACTTTCACATCTTTATCAACACCAACAACAAAGTCATCTTTGCTGCTTGTGATTGCTGATCTTGATGATGAACTAACAGCAGGAGAATCAGTTACGCCCTTACCCTTGATGTAATCCACCACATCTCCAACGGTTGACTCCAGTCTCTGTGCTACTTCCCGCAGCTTGTTTGCAAGTATGATCGTCGGCTCTGTCGATCCGCAATCTGAAAGATATTCTCCAAAAAAGAAATATTCGATAATCTCATATGCTGTATTCGCTGCCTCTCTGATTTTTTCTTTGTTAGGATAAAGTTTGAGATTCAACTGCAAGACAGCAGCTTGGATGCGGATGGATAAAATTTCTTGCTTTACAGAATGAGTGAGGAGATCGTCACGGTATTCTAGGATCAGATCTAAGGTTTGTTTCAGGTTATCAAGAGCTTCATAAGACATCTCGATTCTACACAAAAAAGAATTCTCAAAATTACTGTTTGTTGCTTCTAAGTTGTGATAAGGTTCATTTTCTTTTCTCAAAGCTAAACTGCCTCATCCAATCACAACACTAGTTCAGACCGTTGGTAGCTCAGATCATTGGGAATAATTAAATCTATTCCAACTAACATGCTCGATAAATTTCAAACCAACCCTTTGTTATTATCTTTCTTTAACTTACTTAATTTGGATCGATTTGTTGCATTTTGGATTCTAGAAGATGTTTATTTTTCATAATTGATAAAATGTATTATTAATTATTATTATTATTATTAAAAACATTCGAATCCGGCCTACCTTTCATACATTTTTAATAGTATATGAATAAAGTAAAATTAGATAAAAATTATCAAAATCGTTAGCATATCTCAAAATTCCAATCTATATATCTATATATAATATAAAACATGAGTTTTTTACTTCAAAACTCTCTATCCTCTTTGTGAAGTATGTGGCTTCAACTTATGAACTTTTCATGCTAGAGGGGTCTGACAGCAAATAACTACAACTTTGAGGAGTTAGTTATTGTATTAGTTTGCACCCTCGGTGTGTGCATGTGTGTGAAGTATATTTGTTAGAAGTCAGTTCATTATCACGTGAGATTCTTCTTTGTTGAGCTGTGATTGTAGTTAGTTACAGAGAGCGAGAGAGTGATTGTTGACAGCATGGTGTGGCTGTAACACTCAATCTTGAATCTGTGAGTTGTATGCGATTGTTCTTGATCAATAAAATCTTCATCTCTTCTGTCGTGGATGTAGGATATTCAAATCCGAACCACGTAAATCCTAGAGTTTCTTGTTCTTGTTTTTCATTTTGTTTTCTTGCTCGATACTCTACTGTTTCATTGCCTAGATCTGATCTCAAGCGAGCTTGTGGATTCAATTTTGGAATCCAACATTTGGCACCATCTGTGAGAACCAAGAGATTGGGATTGGATCCACACCGGCTGTTCTTGATTGCTGATCGCCGGAGAACTGCTCATCTCAGTCGTGAAGCGGTGTTTTGGAGGAGATGTCGACAGCCAAATTCGACGCAGAGAAATTCAATGGAAAGAACGATTTCACACTATGGAAAATAAATATGCGACCCATTCTAATACAGCAAGGACTCGCAATCGTTCTTGATGAGGGAAAGATGAAAGAAAAGCCGAAGGAAGAAGGCGGAGTTAAGATCAACCTTGATGAAATTGATCAGAAAGCTCACAGCACCATAATCCTGTGCCTCGGTGACAAGGTGTTGCTGTTAGATATCCTTGACATCATCTAATGATACGCAGCGGAAATACAATCAAGGATTAGATCTAGATTTACAATTGCATCATGTGTACACATGAGCCCACAACGATAAGAATAACTTACCCGTTGTATGATAGACGTGTGTTGATTTCTTCGGTTGAATCCACTACTAAGGTATCCACGTGTATGTCGATTCGATGCATGAACTATTCCAAGTGCACGATTCGATCTTCGACAGCTGGGAAATCTCCGATACAAACTATAGTGCTCTCTAGGTGTTTTCTCTTATCACCCCTCGTAAGACTAGCTCACCCTTCTTATATAAGCATAAGAATTGGCTAACTAGACAATTCAATTTTGAATTCAATCTTAAATTGTCTTGCTTAGTCAACCTTTTTTGACTAAGGAATTCAATCTTAAATTGTCTTACTTAGTCAACTATTTTGACTAAGGAATTCAATCTTGAATTGTCTTATCAAATATATCATAATTTAGTCCATAATATCTTTCAATCTCCCACTTGGACTAGCATTAGATTAAACACCAAGCACTATTTTGCACTCTTGTGCGAATCAACAATACACATAAAGTGTGACCCTTTAGGCCTCCATTATCGACAATAATCAAATTAAAGTCTACACAACACTCCTAGATTGCGTTGTGTAGCGAACTCGATATATGAAGAACGTTTACGTGGATTCTGTAAACAAACCTTTATATGAAGTTTATGTAATATCCTTTCATTCACGAACCACTCGATTAAGCCTATGATCTGCCATGTGTCTATCAAAATAGCTCAATCACTTTATCTCATCTTTATTATATGACTCATTCGATCATATTCAATTACTTCTAATTGAATATATCTTTGCATTGGCCAATGACTAACGGTCAAATAATATAGAGAATTTGAAGTGTTCTCTCGAAATTCAAATCGAGGAATGAATCATATTCTTGGCTCAACTACCATTTCCATTTGCCTCATGATGTACCCAACACAAGTCGTATCTACCCCTTAGATGGAGTGCAAGCATTGTACTTGGTCAAAGCACACCACTCAACAAACAAAATGAGTATTGACCTCAAGTCAAAGGACTATTACATACTCCACACACTATTATATCATAGACACTAGAACAAATGATTTAATAGCAGGGTATACCAATACTCTCCAAAGTATCCATGTGTCCATCACGAGAATCAATTATCTCGTAGTTGTGAGATCAACTACATTCTCTAAGAATATGATGCAAACCACATGCCAACCTATTACGTGTTATCAATATCCCATTCTTGATAACCATTGGTTAGGGTACTTTTAGAATTACACTTATATCATTAATGTCTCACATCATTAATAACATTGATAATTCAAGGGAACATATAAAAGAATAAAGTCAAACAATAAAACAAATTATTCCAATAAATGCACAAGCCCATGAAATCAAATAACATATATATAAATGTGATCAAGTAAGGATGTCTCAATACAAATTGTTTCTAAGACATTCAAACCAAAACTCCCACTAAATTAAAGCCAACTTCCAACATGTCTAACACCCAAGCTCTCAAAATGTTTGTTGTGTTTTGCTATACACAATGGCTTGGTGAAAGAATCAGCTAAGTTTTCATCAGTGGGTACTCTTTCTAATTTCACATTGCCTCTTTCTATTATTTCTATAATCAAATGATATCTTCGGGGAATGTGCTTGTTTCTATTCGTGGTCTTGGTTCCTTTGCTTGTGCAACTGCACCAGTATTGTCACAATACAATGGTATTGCACTATTGGCACTTGGAACGACACCTAATTCTTTCACGAATTCTAATAGAGCAACAGCCTCTTTGGCAGCTTCACATGCAGCAATATACTCGGCTTCGGTGGTGGAGTCAGCAGTAGTGCTTTGTTTGGAACTATTCCAACTAACTGCTTCACCATTGAGGATGAAGACATAGCCAGACTGTGATTTATAGTCATCATGGTCTGTTTGGAAGCTAGCATCAGTATACCCAGTAACTGATAACTCTGGCTGCCCACCATAGACTAAGAAGTATTCTTTAGTCCTTCTAAGGTACTTTAGAATAGTCTTGACAGTTCTCCAATGAACCTCACCGGGATTTTGCTGAAATCTGCCTGTCATGCTAAGCGCATATGCCACATCTGGTCTAGTAGATGTCATGGCATACATTATCGATCCTATAGCAGAAGCATATGGGATCCTTTTCATGTATTCAATCTCTTGGTCACTAGAAGGGCAACCCTTCTTAGACAAGATTATACCATGTCCCATAGGAAGAAATCATTTCTTAGAATTTTCCATTGAGAAGCGCTTTAGCAATTTGTCTATGTAGGTGGACTGTGATAATCCCAACAATCTATTAGGTCTATCCCGATAGATCTTTATCCCAATGATATAGGAAGCATCACCCAGGTCCTTCATCATGAAGGAGCTAGCAAACCAATCTTTCACGGATTGCATCATGGAACGATCACTATCCATAATCAAAATGTCATCAACATATATGATAAGGTAGACAATATTCCCATCTTTGCGTTTACTATAAACGCATGGATCATCTTTGCTTCTGACAAAATCAAACGATTTGATAGCTCTGTCAAAGCAAATATTCCAACTCCTAGAAGCTTGCTTAAGTCCATAAATGGACTTCTTTAGCCTACATACTGCATTCGGTCTTTCTTTAGATACAAAACCTTCAGGTTGAGTCATATAGACTTCCTCTTCAAGTTCTCCATTGAGAAACGCGGTTTTGACATCCATTTGCCAAATGTCAAAGTTATAGTATGCAGCTATAGCAAGTAAAATCCTAATGGACTTGATCTTTGCAATTGGTGAAAAGGTTTCGTCATAATCAATGCCCTCGCGTTGACAATAACCCTTTGCCACCAACCTAGCCTTTTAGGTTCGTATTATGCCATCTGCTTCTCTCTTCTTTTTGAAGATCCATTTGCAGCCTATGGGATATTTCCCATCTGGCAAATCAACTAGTTCCCAGACTAGATTGAAGTACATTGAGTCCATTTCGGAAATTAAGGCTTCAAGCCACTTCTCCGAGTCAGTGCCCAACACCGCTTCGGTATAGGTCTTAGGTTCGTTATCATCCGAATCAACTCCATCATCTTGGTTCTCAACCAATAGATTAAGTCTTTCAGGTGCTCGACGATTCCTACGAGGCCTATGGAGTTGTTCTTGCGTTTGTTCGGGTTGTATATTCTAAATGTGAGCAGGTTCCTCTGTGTTGAACGTTTCAACAGTTTCAGAATTTTCAGGGACATCCTCAAGATTTTCTTGAGGTGGTGGTGACACAACTATTGTATCATCGTGTCTTTGATGCATCTCATTGTCTTGAGGTGTCTCTCTAAGAGACATTCCCCTTCCCAATAGATCATCAAATACTCCCACTGAATTCTTGTCCACGCCATTAGACAAGTTTTCATCCTCTATGTTATTTTGCGGTTCTTGAATTTCTTCAAGTTCTATCGTATTGTGACCTTGTTCCTTAGAGACAAAAGTGTCTTCAAGAAACGTCACATTCCGGGAAACAATCACCTTGTGATCACCGGGAACGTAGAAATAATATCCAATTGTTTCCTTAGGATATCCCACAAAATAACATTTCTCACTTTTAGATTCCAACTTATCAGTCATCATTTTCTTAACAAAAGCAGGACATCCCCAGGTCCGCATATGGTTAAGACTTGCCTTTTTGTCACACCATAACTCATATGGTATTTTCTCAACTGATTTAGAAGGAACTCTATTCATAATATAAACAGCGGTCTGTAAGGCATGACCCCAAATGAATAAAGGGAGACTTGCAAAACTCATCATGGATCGAACCATATCTAATAAAGTTCTATTCCTCTTTTCGGATACCCCATTCATTTGAGGTGTCCCTGGAGGAGTCCAGTCTGACCGAATTCCATGTGATTTTAAGTAATCAAGAAACTCATGGCTTAAGTATTCTCCTCCTCGATCTGATCGAAGAGCCTTTATACTTTTCCCAAGTTGTTTCTCGACTTCTAACTTAAACTCCTTAAATTTCTCAAAGGCCTCAGATTTGTGCTTCATGAGATACACATATCCATACCTCGAAAAATCATCCGTAAAAGTTATGAAGTACGAATATCCACCTCTTGCTTCTGTTGGGAACGGTCCACACACATCTGTGTGAATCAATTCTAGCAAGTCTTTGGCTCATAACCCATTCCCAGAAAAAGGTTTCTTAGTCATCATACCTTTGAGACAAGATTCACAAGTACCATATGACTCAAGGTCAAATGATTTGAGATAGTCTAACTTTCTCAATCTTGCTATCCTGTTCTCATTGATATGACCAAGTCTGCAATGCCAAAGATAGGTAGTATTATTCGCATTACTCAGCTTAGGTCGTTTGTTTTGTACATTGAGAATACTCCTTTCACATTCAAGATAATATAAACCATTCAAAAGAGAGGCACTTCCATAAAACAATCCATTAAATGAAAATGAACATCTACTGTTTCCAAAATGGAAGGAAAAGCCTTCAATGTCTAACATTGGAATGGAAATAATATTCTTAGAAATGGAAGGAACAAAGTAACAATTACTTAAAACAAGTCTATTTTCCGAAGGAAGATCTAATCTATAAGTCCCCACGCGTTCAGCAGCAACTCTTGCTACATTTCCCACGCGTAGATCGACTTCCCCGGGCATCACTTTCTTGGTTTCACTTAGGCCCTGTACATTATTGCAAATGTGTGAGCCACAAGCTGTATCTAATACCCAAGATTGTGAATTATCAATAGACATGTTTATCTCAATGACAAACATACCTGAGCTCAAATCCAATGCACCTTGTGCCTTAAATTTTGAGCAGTCTCTCTTCCAGTGCCCATTTTCATGACAGAAGAGGCACTCATCCTTTGGCAACTTCGGCCTTTTCTTTGCCCAATATCCAGAAATACAGCATGGAGTCCGGCAACTCTCGTCATGTTTCCAGAGCCTAATTTTCAACTCGGGCCCATTTTGCAATTATTTCGGAAGATCATGAATCTTTAATCAAATTTTGAAAAATCAAGCCATATAGCAAAAAAATCAGATCATAAGGTGTAATTTACACTTTATTTAATGTGGTGCAAACCACGTGTGGTTGTAATGAACTTCTTATCTAGTTTCCTATTCCAGCAAAGTCAGCGTCAAACAACTGAGAAAAATTCTAGGAAACAAGAAGCAATGTATAGAAAACTGAGTCAAGATGCTTTGTTTTCTTTTATTCTGTTTACCATTCAACTTTTACAAGAATCAGGAGAAAATTTTCCGAGTAAATTTTCCACCCTGCCCGGAGAAAATTTTCCATCATAATGAACATATGAAAATGGTGGAAAATGAGTGTAAATATACCTTTTCTCTCATTTTCCATCAAAATAAACGCACCATAAAGAGTTTTGAGTATATAAAGATTATAATAGCTTAATTCAAAGAGTAGGACCATACCATTGTTTCAAAAAACAATCCTCGATGCTTCCTTGCGTGATTTTCCAATTAAGAGGTTGTCCACAGAGGGAACATTCCTTCCACGCTCTGCCTCTTTAATAAATCCATATTGCGGATACTTGGAAACCGTTGCTTTTGTGCTTGTTTACTCATTTATTTTGAGTAAGCACATTACCTTGCACAAGAAGACCACCAGGTGTTCTCATTATGTCGTGTGTCTTCAGCATCGGGCATATAGTCATCATCCATGTCAGCCAAGTCATCGTCATCAACATTTAGAAACTTTGAAATTAGTACAAGGAGATATAAGCCAAGCCTGTGTATGCATTAAATGAATTAGATCGAACACTTGACCTGGCTCCCAATCCCAATGGTCGCTTCTACGTAAAACATGAAGGACCCTCAGCGAACTAAACTTCTCTACAACGCCCTCAGATCTATACCCTTTCTTCGGAATACATATTATGGTACGGATGTGTGAGCTATGCACATAGTCTTTGAGATGTAGATCATACGAACTAGCACTTATGCTGTGATGATCTTTTATGAGACGTGGAACAAAATGCCTTCGCAGGATAGGAGTAGGTAAGTAATCCATAGTAGAAAGAATTACCTTCTCTTTCGCAGCCTTCCTTACGCAGAATTCCCGCACAATATCGTGAAGGCTGCAACTCTTTATTTTCCCATCAGACTTCCTGTTGGTGACCAAAACTAAACTTCTTTCGACAAGATCTTCCAAGCAATCTTCTGCCTCTTCTTCCAAGCTTTTAGATCCATTTGAAAGTGTTACAAAACCTTCAGATATCCAAAGATTAACAAGTTCTGTAACACGAATCTCCTGATCTTCTGAAAATCCAGCCATATATAAAAGACACAGCTTCAAGTGATTAGGTAAATGGGTATAACTCGAATCAATTATTGTTTCAAGCTGCCCGCCGTTTGCAGCAATTTGTTTCCATGAGGATCGAGTATGGATCTGAATCTTAGATAAGAGTCCTGCCACCACCACGATTGAAAGGGGGAGTCCCCCGCAATTTTGAACAATTTTCTTCCCAATATCTTCCAATTCAATAGGAATGTCTTTATCTCCGAACACCTTTTGCTTTAGCAAATTCCAACTATGATGTGCATCCAACAGACTCATAGTATGAATGGATCTAGAAGAGTCGACATAAGCAGCTACATCATGCAGCCTTGTGGTTACTATGATCCTACTGCCATTACCAACATCAGGAAACAAACTCTTTACATCATCCCAAGCTTTCGTACTCCACATGTCGTCCATTACAATAAGATACCTTCGACCTTTTAGGTACTCGCAAATTAAGGTTTCCATAGGGATGTCGCTCGCAGCATTTGAAATTTCTTTAATGGAAGCTAGAAGATTTAGAACAATGCGTTCTACACTATGATCTTGTGATATTGTAACCCAAGCACAAGTACTAAAAGTTTTCATAATCAATGAATCATTATAAACAAGTTTAGCAAGTGTGGTCTTACCAATGCCTCCGGTTCCAACAATTGGAAAGACCATTAGTCTGGATGATTTCTTGCAAAGCTGATTCGTGATAGCTACCAGATCTTCTTGAAAACCAACCACCTCGTCATCTTTGCTGCTTCTGATTGTTGAAGTAGTATCATTGTGAAGGCGGTTTCACCATAAAGCCGATTTCTCAACTGGAAAGGATAGTGTAGACCTCTTAATGAAAAACCTCCATCTCTCTCCGATTCATATTCTTCCAAACATGTTTTTTTCCATGCCACGCTTCAAACGGTGTTTCTATATTTAACAATTGAAATATCGATCTTTAAATACTATTTTTATCTATTTTATTGACTAATTAATGAACTAATAATTTAGTTGGCTAACATAATTGATTTAATACTTTATCTTACGAATACAATAACGACCGATTATTTGATCATTAATACGAGTAGAATTTACTTATTTCATTATTTTTAACAAAAATTAACTGTTAATAATGATATTTTTTATTTCTATTTTTTGTTTTAATATAACATCGAATCATAGTTGGTTACTACTTTTATTATAAATATTTTTAAAACTATTAACAAACTTCAGTTGTAAAAATCCGCCATTTTATACGCAACACCCCCTTTATAGTTTTCACAAATCACAAACGATGATGACTAAATTTACTGGGCTAAAGCCCAATAAAAACAACTACTAGTATAAAACAAAAGGCCCAAGTCTAAAAATGAAAAACAAAGCCCAATAATGTGCAATACTAGTCGTCGCACATTATTGCCACAGCCACCGCCGTCCTCACCTTCATCAAAGTGTAGGGTTGTTCCAGGCGAATCACCAGTTGCTCTCTTCTCAATTTCACGAAGAAGATATCAACTCTCTTCCCTTTTGTCTCTACTTCATTGATAGAGTTCTGATCCAGCTCTAAGTCTAACAACAAGCATTCAACATGTTAATAATGTAAAGAAACAATGTATTCAATCTTTGTAAAGAAACAACTCATGCATACAATAAGTAATGTTGATTAATCAACCACATTCAGCTGTCGGAAATAAATTTTACAAATCTCTAACCTGAAAAGAGCATCTTATCAGGAACGCTTCACACGAACTTGAAAGCTATGATTTCTATGTTTCCGTTGTTTCATTTCTATCACATCTGCCGATAATAAAAGACCACCACTGGCGTCGTCATCGATCTCAATCAGTTTAAGTGTTGGAATGTCTCCAATATTACTTGGAATCTCATTTAGACCATCACACCGAAGAAGCATTAGGCACTCGAGTCTCGGGAAGTGGCTAGCTTTAGTCGTCCAATCAGACAAATATGATCGGTCAATTAGCAAGACTCTCAGCTCCCGAAATTCTCCCTCAATTGTTTCCCAGTGCTTGCCGCTGCAAGCATAGTTTCTTAGTTTAAGCACTTGAAGATTAGTTAATGAGCCAATGATGGTCATATCACTCCAAGAAAGCCTCCAACAACTCAATGTTAACCTTCTCAACTGTGAAGGTAAGTTTAGACCTATAAATGAAAAACATTCATGCATCTCCCAATCCTGTTTTCTAAATGAAAAATCTTCATGCATCTCCAATTTAAATTTCTCAAGTCGGCATAGATATTTAAGATTGTTGTCTGTTGATGCAATAGCAAATATATAATCTATGAACATGTTGTTTGTTATTATTATTATTATGCTTGCCTTTTAATAAAAAATATCTTAAATACACGAAATGTCCAAAAAAAGTTTTGTGATATATTGGAGGAGTGAAACCCCTACTCTAGCCAAAACCTTTTAGTTGTAGGAAAAAATGTCCATGAAGATAAAAATGTGGAAAATGTAGCATTTTTAGTGTTGAAATGACTAAGTTATCCTTACTAATATATTTTGATTAATTAATATTTTACAATTTTCGAAAATATAACAAAATATTAAAAAGAGAAATAGTAAAAACAAAACCTAGATTTTGGGTGAAATCATATTTGGGTAAAAAAAAAAAGAGTTACCATCTTCTTCCCCAAGTCACCTTCATTACCAACGACCTTTTCCGGCGACCTCATTCGGCGGTTTCGCAAGGTGGTCTCCACGGCCGTCTTACTCCTCTTCATCTCGTTTCCGGTAAGTTACTTCCTTCTAATTTCATGTATCTTTTGAATTTGTTGTGAGGTTTTTGAAAAAGTAGAATTTCGAAAAATTTGTTGGGAAAATGTTGATAATAGAAAAATGTGTTAATCTTCTTTGTAATAATGTTCAAAACCACGAGATATGTTTGATTTGTTATATTATTAGTGAATATTTATGAAGTTTTTGGTTTTTGATTCGATTTTTTCGCAATGTGTTTTTTTGGTCACACACAAAACTGATGGTTACACACAAAAACGATGGTTACACACAATTTCAGAAATTAATGTGTGTAACACTGTTACACACTTCATCGTCATCAATTGTGTGTAACAGTAGGAAATTAACCATTACACACATTATCGTCCGAATTGGTGTGTAACAGTACGAAATGCTTTATTACACACATTATCGATCAAAAATGTGTGTAATAATGGAAATTGCTTACTGTTACACTAATTATCGACCACAATTGTGTGTAATGGTTCAAACTTCACTGTTACACACATTATCGTTCGAAATTGTGTGTAACAGTACAAAATGCTTTATTACACACATTATCGGCCAAAAAATGTGTGTAATAATGAAAATTACAGAGGGAAAGCGGCGCGGTCTGGGGCGGTGAAGGCAGCGGCGCGGGTGAAGTCAGCGGTGTCTGAAAATCTATGTGGGCTTCCGGTGCGGGTGAAGGCAGCGGCGTGGTCTGAGGCGGTGACGGCGGCGCCTAGGCAGCGGCGCGGTGGGGCGGAGGCGTGAAGACGGCAGCAAAATTTTAGGGTTTGACTTGGCTGGATCTATGTTCGGGGAAGGCTTCTGGCGCGGGGGAAGGCAGCGGCTCGTTCGGTCTGAGACGGTGACGGCGGCGGCCCGGTGGCGGAGGTGTGAAAATGGCGGCTGAATTCTAGGGATTGAGTTTTTTGAAATTTAGATGTAGTAAATATTTGGTAGTAATTTTATGTAAAGTAATTTTGTATTTTAATTCAAATATATTAAATAAAACTTTTCAATTTTTCTAAATTCCAGAAAATTTAAATAAGGGTAGAAAAGTCATAAAGGCTACCTTAAATAAGGGTAGAAAAGTCATATCGATCTTTAGAAAAAATATTAGGGTAGAAAAGTCATATCGATCTTTAAATATTATTTTATCGACAAATTCACGACCGAATAATTTAGGTGGCTAACATAATTGATTTAATATTTAATCTTACGATTACAATAAAGACCGATTATTCGATCATTAATAGTATTTACTTATTTTATTATTTTTGACAAAAATTAACTGCTGATGATTAGAGCTGGCAAAATCAACCCGGCCCGCCCGTATTTAGGGTTGGGCTGGGCTTTATAAAATAGAGGCCTAAAAACCTGAATTAAGGTAGAAAAGTCATATATTATTAGTATTATGCTCGTATTTTAATAAAAAAAAATACCTTAAATATACAAAATGCTCAAAAAAAAATTCATATATTAGTATTGCTTTTGTTTTTATTAGGGTAGAAAAGTCATATATTATTAGTATTATGCTCGTATTTTAATAAAAAAATACCTTAAATATACAAAACCCCCGTATTTTAATAAAAAAATACCTTAAATATACCTAGCCCCGTCCCTGATTGTTGATGCAATATCCCGCATAAGCATCAAACTTCTCCTTGGAGTAACATATTCCCAACTTTTAAATGTTTGGAATCATTTCCACCATTCTTTTATACTGCACACCAAGTCTGTTGCCACTGAAAGTGTCAGCAGGTTCTCAAGGGGATATTTTCCCCTTTCAGGGTTGGGTAAGGGTTGAAATGACAAGGCAAGGTAAGTTAAATGAACCAGATAAAAACTTGACCTGGCTCCCAATCCCAATGATTTTTTCTACGTAAAACATGAAGGACCCTCAGTGAACTAAACTTCTCTACAACGCCCTCAGATCTATACCCTTTCTTCGGAATACATATTATGGTACGGATGTGTGAGCTATGCACATAGTCTTTGAGATGTAGATCATATGAACTAGCACTTATGATGTGATGATCTTTTATGAGACGTGGAACAAAATGCTTTCGCAGGATAGGAGTAGGTAAGTAATCCATAACAGGAAGAATTACCTTTTCTGTATGATGAAATATTGACAGGATAATTACTTCCTTCATCCGTCCACAAAAAATTTGTCACAATTTATCGTTCATAAAAAATTTATCACTTTTCATTTATAATATTAGGGTCCACACAATTTTCCATTGATGTAATCCTACCTATACAACCACTTGTAGCGAAACCCTTAACCATTGTCTATAATGTGACAAATTTTGCGTGTGCGGAGGAAGCACATTTTATGTCACGACCGGACCTAATTAAGGATAATTAAGCCGGGAAACCGTGACTAATAGAGGGAGATTAGAAGCGGGGTAGAAAGGGGATAATCAAACAAGGAAGGATCGCATTTCATCATTGTTAACAAAAGGAATATTTATAATATAACGGAGGTTTCGTCGTATAGACTCAAATAACTAGTAAGTTCGGATAACTCCGACTTAGCCAAAATAACATAACACTTCTGAGTACGCAGCGGAATAAGGTTCTGAATACATGTATGAAGACATGTATCCCTAGAGTTCATTAATACATAATAAGACAAAAGAGTCCCGCTCGTCACTTCATCACCATCGGCAGCTACTCAACCTGCACATTTAGAAATATATGTAGGGCTGAGTACAAAAGTACTCAGTGGGCACGTATGCCTAAGTATAAAAATACATGCTTCAAAACTGTAAATTGTCATGCCATCTTAAACAGTACAGCAAGGGGTTTTTTTTTCGCTAAAAAGGCCCAAGCTTACTAAATTCATTTGTGATTCTTAAGGTTCGTCTGCAGACTAAGTTCTCTTGTAATCTATCATATCTGGAACTGTGTGCCGGAGAGGTGGCCACCTCTCACGGACACTTGACCGGCCAACCCGCTAGATGACTCACGGTCACTGGTGTACACTAGCCCTGGCAGGATAGCTATCAACTGCTCAGGACCCGAATTCGATTGCATCATTGGCAAAGCCAAAGCAGATAGATATCATACTAAAATTTAAACATTTTATGGCAAGACAATACTTGAAATAACTTTAACTCAAAGATTTTGTCATGAAATAACTTGCTTGAACGTAACATTTAAACTCATTTGATATATATATGAAACTGAAATTAACAGTTAAATCATCTCATGCATTCATTCGTATAAGAGGCCTACGACACGCAGGGGATCTCTATATACGTATAGTAAAAGTAATGCCCACCTGATAGAAACTTTCTGTGGTACAGTAGCTCCTTGTCTGATTATTAATCTCGTGCTTGACCTTTATTACGAGAATATAAATAAGATACTGCTCGAGCAAAATCCTCAAATAATGAGAATATGAAATTAACGATGCATGATCCTCTTATGCATGAATTATTATTCTGAAATAATAACCGGGAAATTTCTATTGTTAATCCAGGCTATTAGATTTAAGCAAAAGCTAAGTCTCGTCTCATGAAGCCGGATAATTAACTAAAATTAATCCGTTCTCTGCAGGGTGCTCTAATCCGCCAATTAAATAAACTCCGCTCCTCATAGTCGATAGAAAAGAATAAATAAATACTTCGATTTACTCGCTTTATAACCTCTTAAAACTCAATCGGGCTTAATAAATAGGAGAACGCACTGTTGTAAGTTTAAATAATTAAAAGGCTCGACATAAGGCAACCTAATAATTATTTAAGTAAAAGTGGGCCTGAATAATTAAATGAAAGGTCCAATTGAAATAATTCATTGGCTCAGGTAGTTAAATAAATCTTGGCCCAAATAAATAAATAATGAACAGTTGGGCTAAGTTTAAATCAAGTATGCGAGGCCCAATTGAATAAGTAACAAGGCCCAATTTGAATAAATAACAAAGGCCTAATGAATAAATAATAAAGTCCAATTAAAATAGAATGCAGTTGGGCTTTCATTAGTAAACTCGGCCCAAAGAGAAACAATAAATGCCCACATGAAAATAAATACAACAAGGCCCAAATAAATAAATAATGAAGCCCAAAGAAATAGAATAAAGGCCCAATTGAAATAAATAGGAGGCCCAAATTTTCGGCCCAACTCAATTAAATGGGAGCCCATCCTCAACTCACTCTCGGTTCTCTCTTTCTCAGCAATAATTCTCGTCTCTCTCTCTCTCGGTCACACTCACTCGCACCCACACAAAACAGGCGACCTCTCTCTCTCTATTTCTCCCTCTCGCTCCGCCTCCAACCGGCCTCAGTCGAGGCGCCGGCCGCCGCTGCTCTTCGACTTGGCGAGTCGGCGCTTCGCCTCTTCTCCCTCTCTTCTCTCCTCACGCAGAATCCAATCGAGCCCTAGTTTCATCTCTGGATTCGCCGCCTCTGGAATCTCCGGCAAGGCTGGCGTTGCCGCCTTTGAAATTGATGAGGTTGACGCCGTTCTACCCCCTATCTCGATCTTCTCAAGTACAGATTCGCGGTCGGCCCTGTCTTCATCTCGATTGAGCGAGACCGCCGCCGCTGCTGTTGAAGAAATCCCCAAACTCAGCGAGGGTCGCCGCCTAAATCTCAACGAGCCGCCGGGTCTCCTTCTCCCCTGGGCTGGCCGGAGATTGTGGGTTCTCGCCGCCGTCTACGACGTTCATTGTCGCTGGAGTTTGTCCGCCGCGGATGCCGCTGCCGCTGACTCTCCGGTGAGGCCGCACCCTGCTTTTGGCGCTGCTCTGCTCGGTTCCTTCGCCGCGTCGTCACGCCGTCTCGAGTCGCAGAGCTCCGACAATCCTCTACCACTCAACCTA
Organism: Salvia miltiorrhiza; assembly: GCF_028751815.1. Lineage (NCBI taxonomy): Eukaryota > Viridiplantae > Streptophyta > Magnoliopsida > Lamiales > Lamiaceae > Salvia > Salvia miltiorrhiza. The sequence continues at coordinate 3,971,731 of NC_080389.1, forward strand.
AAGCTAAGTAAAAACTAGACTCTCTTTCTATCGGCTCTCAACGCGAATTAAAGACAAGGCGTAATCTCTTCTTGTTTTGTGTAAATTCAAACTATGCTCGTTCAAACTCGAATTCTTATTGGCACTTGCTCAACAATAGTGGTTGGTGTTCTACATGATAAAGCCTGCGTCTATCATGCTTATGAGAGTCTTATATCATCTGGAACTGATTATGCTACGGTATGAATGCTTACTGGAATGAATATCTGAAATAGAATTAATACCTTGGGAATGACTGTTGGTTGGCTGATTGCCGTTGAGTTTAACGAACTGGAATGATTGAACTGAACTGAAATAAATGTTCTTTCCATTAATGTAGGTGAAATCTTGGAGGAGTTGAAGAGAGTTAAAGAAGTTTACCTCCTCGCTGAGAATGTATGAAGGCCCCTGCTGTCCTGAACTTTCTAAGTGTGGAATGGAAACAAAATGGAGATTAATAGCTGATGAAGTCTGGAACAAAATGAAGGTGTTCGGGTGTGAAATGCACACTTGTTTTAGTCAAAATGTGCAAACTGGCTGGAGTCAAAAAGATACAAATAGGCGGTGGAGCATGCTAAGGAATAGGGGAGGGTGTAGTGGCAGGGGAATTGGAACAGTTGTTGAAAAGAAATGAAAAATGTAGCTGCAGTAGATGTTCCTTGCAGCACACACGTTTTATCCTTCTCATTCTTTTCTTTCTTTTCCTTTTTCTTTAAGTGCTAGATAGTGAATAGTAGTGTAGAAATGATTGTTGATGGTATTTGTTGGAGAGCATGCGTGTAGTATGCAATAGAGTAGGAAAGAGGACTATGATTGTAAGTGTTGGAAAGTCTTGAGGTGACAAATAGAATCCCATAGTAGTTTTTGTATCAATTGAGGATCTATAAATCTAATTTTTTTTTCGGATTCTACTAATCTTTATAAAGCCTCTGCGAATTAAATACTCCCTCCGTCCACTAATTCATGACCTAAGTAGTAAAACACGGGTTTTAAGAAAAAGTGTATTTTTATTAGTTGAGTGAAGAAAGGGACCCACAATTAATGTATTGTTTATTAGTTGAGTGGAGAAAAAGTGTATTGTTTTGGGACCCACCAATTAAATATAAATAAAAACTTACTAAAAATGGATAGGTCTTGAGTTGGTGGACGTCCCAAAAAGGAAAGAAGGCCTTGAATTAGTGGACGGAGGGAGTATCTAATTTAACTCGCTCTATTAGTCGGGATTAAAACCATGATTGAGTAAAGTAATAGATAGAAATAATATTTCGGTTACAAATAAAATAATAACTCGACTTCGCTAAGTCAATTATCATTTTGAAATAAATCATTGACTACTCAATAATTCAATCGTGGTCATCTCAGGTAATGGCATCTAATTCAGAACTCTGAGCTGAATTAACTGAATATTAATCACTGGATTAAATCAACTAAAATATGTAAAAATAAATATTGCATTTATTTCTCTTAATCATAAAATAAAATAGCGGGCTACTACATACTACCCCTCTTAACAAAAATTTCGTCCCGAAATTTGCATATCATTGCAAAAAGGTTCTGGGTACTCTCTTATCTTGATTTCTGTCAGATTATCTCAATCATCTCTGGTCCTAAAATTCTCCTTTCACCTACTTTATCTCAGTAGAGTGGTGATCTATATTTTCTTCCATGCATTACCTCATAAGGCGCCATATTGATTGTTGCCTGATAACTATTATTGTAGGTAAACTCAATCGATGACATCACTGTTCATCACTTTCACCTTTGCCTTGTACTACTTTTAACGTGTCTTCGAGAGTCTGAATTATTCTCTCAACCATCTATATGTTTGTGGGCAAAAGGTGGTACTGAAATTTAACCTTGTGCCTAATTTCTTCTACAAGTTCATACATAATCTGGATGTAAACTTCGAATCTCAGTCCAAAGTGATTGACACGAGCATACCGTGGAGCGCGCAATTTCTCAAACATATAATTGGCCTAACTTGTCTGATCCCTATGTGATCGGTATTAATATAAAACGAGCTCATTTCGCAAGTCGCTCCACTATTACCCAGATGGCAGCACTCCCTCTTTTCGACTTCGTAAACTAGTCACGACATCTGTTGCAAAGTGCTATAACTTCCATTATGAAATCTCCAATGGTTGAAATTTTTTCATATGGTCTATGGTGCAAGGCCTTCACTCGTTGGCATACTAGGCATCTCTCAACAAGTGTAGCTATATCTTTCCATCGGAATTCTTCTTTCAAGTCTTTGTACATTTTATGCTTCCTGGGTGGCCAGTATATGGCGTGTCATGAGCTTCGCTCATTATCTCATCTCTGAATTGTTCATCGTGTGAACACACACAATCTTTGATCAACATTAACGCATTATCCATGTCTCATGATACGTCTCCTGATCTTATTGCTAAACATATTTTCTCCAAGGTCTCATTTTTTTTTTTTTTTTTTTTTGCGCATTATCAGCTTTCCTATAAAGTTGGGTGTTATTACCATCGTGGCAATAATCCCTTCTACAGATTCTAGTGGTTGAACCACTTCTAAATTCATTCTACTAAAATCTTTCATGGGTTCCTCTTCCTGAGTGAGGGTCATTGGTCTTGCTATTTTGGAAAATCCTTCTATGAATCTCTGATAGCAACTTGCTAGTTCCAAGAAACTTTTGATCTCATTGGGGTTAGTAGGCGATCTCCACTCATGTACAACTTGTACTTCCTCAGGGTGCACTTTGATCCTTTCTAATGAGATAATATGTCCCGAAAACGTGATTTTGTTGAGCCAAAATTCGCACTTGCAGAACTTAGCATAAAGATGCTTTGTTTTCAACATTTTTAAGACTATTCTCAGGTGTTTCTCATGGTCCTTCTCGTTCCTCGAGTAGATCAAGACATCATCTACGAAAACTAAGACAACTTGTGTAATACCCGGGCTTTTGATTACGTGATTAATTGCGTGAGTTTGAGTAATTAAGGTTTAGATCCCTTGTTTGATTTACTTTGTAAAGAGATGAGGAGTTATATGAAGTTCCCTTGTTATTTTTAAGACGTTGAGATGTTCTTTTGATGATGTGTGGATGATGTGGGATTTTAAATCCGTAGTTGAGTTTGAGTATTTGAATAATTCGAGATAATTATTTGAATGAGAACGATGAACTCGGAAGTGAAATCTGAGTCCGTTAAGACGTTTTTGAAATTTTTGACGATGAATAGTAAAATACGGCTATTTCGTCTTTTTGTCGACTTTCAAAATTTTACGTGCACGTCGTCGAGAAATATTCTTAGTTTTTCGATACGAGTCCAATAATGAAAGTTTTTATTTTTGGACGACGAGTGAATAGTAAACCGGGATTTCTCGATAAACGAACCGAGCTTGTTTATCAGAATTTCGAGAACGAGCTTGCGTTTTCTATATTTATATAGAATTACGAGTGTAATGAAAGTGAGTAGGAGTTAAGAGGACGAGTAACGAAGAATATGGGTAGTTAGTCGTTAAAACGAGACGAAACGAGATATTTAACGACTAAGTGAGATAATATACTATCTAACCTACCCTACCCTAACCACTCCACCAACCACCCAACCCCACTCACTCACACATATTATACGGCTGTATCAGCCAAACACTCCACTCACACTTTAATCTCACACATACAACACCTAAAACACACACTAGTTCACGCCATTTTCATTTTAGTTTGAGCTCAAGCTTTTGACCTCCGATTTGAGCATCGAGACGAGCGCCGATCATCTTTTCGATCACGTATCTAAGTAGGTAAGATCTCTACCTACGTTTTGATGGTTTTCTTTTCGATTTTCGTCGACGTCGAAAAACGTCGATTCTCGACTTTATTTTGAAACGACGTCGGATCGTCGTGAAATTTTAGTATGTTGTTCTTGGGTAAATGTTAAGCATGTTTAATGAAGGGAGTAAGAACGGAACGAACCGTAGCTATGAAACCCATGAGGGCAGCCCCGTTTTTCACATATTAGCTTGTCTTTCGATTTTTGTTTGATCGTTTTGACTTGATATTTGTGCTTAGGGGTATGCTAGAATCGATATATATTAAATTCGTATTTTTCCAAGCACGAAAATTGTATAAATTTTTAGAGTATGATTATTTAAATTCGTGAAGTTTGAGACGTTGCATAATGAATATTATTGCGTATATGTGTTCTACGATATCACATGAGCATGCTAATTGATTTACAATTTATGGATGATAATTGTTGAACGAAATTAAAACTGGAATTCTGTCAAAATTTTACAGCAGTTTCAAGCTTATGTTTCGATGAGTTTTCATTGCTTGATGGCTCTGAAATTTTAGTATGTTTATCTATGATATGTGTATTTCGTCGCTGCAAAATTTCATGTCTTTTGGATGATGTTTGCTATTTTAAAGATATTTTGAAAAATCCTTGACAGAATCTGTCAACTGTTGGTAGACTTCACAAAAACGTTTATATCTATTAATCCATGAAGGATTTTGCATCACCGTTTTTTTTTAACGAAATTAGACTTCAATATCTTTCTAAAAACATAAGATTTCGATTTTTATGACCTCTGAAACAGAGCAGTTTATTATTTCAAACATGCCCTGTTCTGCTGTCATATTTTTCCAACTGTAAAAGTGTATGAGTTTCATTGTTTATTTGGCAGATCATATGAACGTTTTCTCTTGTGAAATTTTAACCAAATATTCAAGGATACCTTTAGTTTTGGATGATTAAATTTGATGGAATTTTATTAAGGTTTGCCTTGGTTTCTAATGGCCTAAACAAAATTGACAGAAACTGTCAATCTTTGACAGCCTGCACTAAAAGAGCAATATCTCCAAAAAACCTTTAACCTTTTTGGTTAACTACCATTTTTAGAGTGAACTACACTTCATGAAGTTTTTGAGATCAATTGGTATGAGAGTTTATGATGATTGAGTTGGTTGTTATGAATTTTTAAAGATGACACAAAAACAGCAAAACTTTCTAGAAAACAACTTGATTATATTTGTTTTGATGGATGATACGATATGACTAAATGGTGTGAGTTGTGAGAGTTATGATTAACGCACATAAATGTTGGTATCTGACACTCGAACAATTGGTGTCGAGTATAAATGATAGTTTACTGATAAAGAGTTTTGATGATTTTGAATTGTTTGGTTTGCGTTGAAAAGATGTCAAGATGTTAAGTTTTGAGTCGAGAGACGAGTTCACGTAGTGAGATTCACGCGTTGAAATCTCGTGGCTGACATTATATATGAATAGGTCATGCCGAAATTTTTAGTGAAATTAGAATTTGAGCATAGTCAATTCTTGTTGACCCGTGACTCAAATACATGCCTAATGGAAAGTTTAACTTTCTAATCGGTTAATTAGACGAGATGAGAGCGAATAGATCTGCTAAGAAAGTGGACTTTTCGATGTGTTAAATATTTCTTTTAATTGAAGCGCTGCTAATTATAACATAAGGATGTTATAATTAATGAGTAATGACGAAAGATAATAATTGTTATATTGATTAACAATCAAGAGAGATGAACATTAGAGATACTAATGTTTCATAAAAGAGATTAGATTATTAATCGAGGTTTCTTTTATAACTTCTCACCAATTCTTCATAACGATGAAGGTCCTTTTGGGAAGTAACGACTTGAGGGAGAGAGTGACGTTACTCATTGATACAGAGACACAACGAGGTGGGCATTACTTTTACTATACGTATATAGAGATCCCCTGCGTGTCGTAGGCCTCTTATACGAATGAATGCATGAGATGATTTAACTGTTAATTTCAGTTTTATATATATCTATCAAATGAGTTTAATGTTACATTTGAGCAAGTTATTTCGTTACAAAATATTTGAGTTAAAGTTATTTCAAGTATTGTCTTGCCATAAAATGTTTAAATTTTAGTATGATATCTATCTGCTTTGGCTTTGCCAATGATGCAATCGAATTCGGGTCCTGAGCAGTTGATAGCTATCCTGCCAGGGCTAGTGTACACCAGTGACCGTGAGTCATCTAGCGGGTTGGCCGGTCAAGTGACCGTGAGAGGTGGCCACCTCTCCGGCACACAGTTTCAGATATGATAGATTACAAAAGAACTTAGTCTGATCAGTCGAACTTTAAGAATCACAAATGAACTTAGTAAGCTTGGGCCTTTTAGCTAAAACTCCCTTGTTGTACTGTTTATGATGGCATGACAATTTACAGTTTTGAAGCATGTATTTTTATACTTAGGCATACGTGCCCACTGAGTACTTTTGTACTCAGCCCTGCATATGTTTTCTAAATGTGCAGGTTGAGCTGATGTGATGATGGTGCTGCAATGAGCGGAGTCTCCAGGGTTGTTAATAAATAGTTAACCTGTCTAGAATATGTCTTCATACATATGTCTAGCTACTTTCCGCTGCAAGATGTTGTTGATGTTATAGTATGTTATGTCATACTTTGAGTCTTAAGAGAATGGTTTCATATGATGTATAACTTGATTAATGATATTAATTAAGTTTTATGCTGTCTTTCATAGACTGTTTTCAATTGAGTATTAATGAATAAAAATGACGAGTTTTATTAAGATGAGTAAGTTTTACGGCTATAAATGACGCCCCTTTTCTTCCCCTTCTTCTTTAACCCCATCCCTAGTCGTGGATCACTCGGCCTAACTATCCCTAGTTAGGGCGGGCTGTGACAACTTGCCTAAGTATGGGTGGAACACTCGGTTCATGAGGTCCACAAACATGGCTGGTGCATTGGTCAATCCAAATGACACCACTACGAACTCATAGAGTCTATATCTGGTTCGGAAGACCACCTTGGGTACATCTTCTCATTGAATCTATAGTTGATGGTACCTAGACCTTAAATCTAGCTTTGAGGACACACTCACTCCTCTGAGTTGCTTGAAGAAGTCGTCTATCCTCGATAGAGGATACCTGTCCTTGAGTGTCACCTTGTTCAACTCTCTATAAGTTGATGTGTATCCTCGGTAGAGGATACACATTCTCAATGTGCCATCTTTATTCTTTTACAAAAAGAACGGGTGCACCCCGGTGAAATCTCCAGGAAACATTTGGAAATTCACGTACGATTGTCACGTCTCCTATACTTTTCTCGGTTTTTAGTTTTCTGTGCAACTACACAAGGTAGGGTGGACACCATTTTCTTATCATCTTTGTTGCTTGAGGGACGGAGATGATCGTCTTTCTCATACCCATGCTGATCCCATGAAAACGTGTCAGTTTCTTCCCCGTGGTCGAAAAGAAATTTGACTTTCATTGCAAATGATGGTGGCATAGTTCTCAACTATCTGTTCCATTCCTAAAATTATGTATATGTCTCTCATCGGCATAACATACGAGTTGTTCACTCCAATTTGAATAATTTTTTTATGCTCAACTCTAAATTCAATCACACATGTGCTATTATTGTTGTTGTTGCTGCCGCTGGCATGGTTATTGCTCTTGGTATGGTTGGGCAAAGCTTGGATTGCTCAAATGCGGAGTTTGAACAGGCGAATTTAGCCTGAGACCCGCCCTTTGTTGCTTATTCGGGTAACGATTTGTATAATGTTCATTCCAGTTACTATGCAACATCCTTCATTACCAGTCCTGGAGAGTTTCCCATGGTTCTTGTTCCACTTTGGGTAGGGTGGAGTCCCATACTTGTTATCCCCCATCTGTTTTGAGGTGTCATAGCCACGTTGCAGGGACGTCTGCCCCTGCCATGACCCTTTCCTTAGCTTGGCCAGGGTTACTATATCCCATTCTCTTTTTTTTTTCACAAAAGTTTTTTTTTTTTTTGAGCCCGAGTTTGTGGAGGTGCAGACGTAGGCGCAGTTGCTGGTATCTCTCCCAGCATTGCTGCCTCAATGCATAACGCTTTGCTAAGCGACTCCACGTAAGACGATCCACCATGGCTTGCCCAAGCCATTCTAATCTCTTGCCTCAGTCCGACACAGAATTCTTTTAACCATCTTTCCATATGTGTCTACTTGCTCTAGCGCATATCTTGACGTATCGCAGAACATCATGCCGTATGGAGTAATTGTTGTTCTTCTTTGCTTCGGATTGTTAAATTCCATTTCTTTCTTTTTGCGATAGCTTTTGGGTGTATACTTGTCATATATTACAGTCTTAAACTATTCCCACGTTAAATTTCCTAACAACTCAATTGTCATTGTCTTCCTCCTTGCTTCCCACCATAAGTCAGTTGAAAGGATACGCGAGACGTTCCTGTGTAAGAAATTGAAGATGCGCTCACTAGCTTCTCAGCCTTCGTAGGATCTCCTATCTTATCGAAGACAAGTGGATTTTCTCGTAGAAATAGTTATTCTATTCTACATTTTTGTTGTATGGCTAGTGGGGCTTGTTCTGGCCCCGGTACTGGGCCTTTTCCATTATCTCGGGGAATTTTTTTTTTTTTTTCCCCTCCTCTCGGACACCCTCATTTGGTGGCATACTGATGAGTTGACATATAGTCATTAACGCATTATAAAACATACAGATGCATATCATCACTTCTGTAAATTGTTTCTTGATTTTCAAATCTTGTTCGGACTCTTTCTCATGCAAGTATATAAGTAACACGTGGCAGAAGTGACTTGCCGCAAAACACCAAATAGGTTGCTGAATAGACATAGGAAATTTACATCAATAAAGACTATTTCATTAACATTTGGATATAGATCTACTCATCTATCCAAGTACTACACGTGGTGGACTGGTTGTCTAGCAGTTATTACAAAAGAACTTAGTCACGTTACGCCCTGTGAACCAGCATTTCAGTACTAGTACTAGTCAAACAACTAAGCCAGCATAAGGGCATAAAAAGCATCACAACAATCAACATTTCTGAAAAACACAAATAACGTTCTACTAAATCCATAAGAGATGGTCTAGTTGGATCACGTGCTTGACCCTTCGGTCGAGGCATACGTGCTAGATGGATTTAATCTGGTGAATACTTGTTTGTCTTTAGGTCACCGGAAATCTACTAACAACTAATAAACCACAATAATTTAAATCACAAAAGACAATTTGGCAAAGTGTTTCAACAATTTTGTCAAACAATTGAAAAGGAATGACCTTAGGGTAGAAATGAATTGACTAAAAGGTCGAAACGAAATGACCTAATAATTTGAACCCGCTTGGCTTTTCAGATGAAAGTTTAAATATATAGGTTTAGAGACCCATATATGACGACTACTGAGATTTTGGTCATGTGGACTGGCCAGGTCCGACACAACTACTTCTCAGTCACTCGGAAATACTTTTCCGAACTTGGCAACTCTTGTTCATTGGCTGCAAAAGGTATATTTGGTCTAAAATCACCACTTTCTTCTTAACATCTTGAACATGTCCTTGAGAATATTCTAGAGCTTCTCAAACTTGGAGTCTGTCTCCTAGTTTAATGCAATCCTTAAACATCTTCTATAGGCGAAATAAGGTAGGCTCGACCTTACTCAACAATCTTCCTCTACATGATCTTTATGTAGTACTCCTAGTACTTAGTGTTTTCTTCACATAGCGCTTGAAATGCAACCATATAATTTGAAGTACTCTTCCGTGTTATTGCAAAAGACCTTCTGAATCATCACACATTCAATAAGGAAATAGCCTTTGCTCATCTGAGCACCTTTATAGGGTATGTGTCACCATATGTAATGCTAAGCCATGGAATGACCTTAGTCAATGCTCTTATTCCGGCTACCAGACTAAATACCTAATCCAAGACGTTCTAACTGAGGCGATGTCCTCGATAGGTTAAGGTATGTATACTTATCTTGAGTATATCCTTAGGGTCTCATTAGAATCTTAATTCATTTGTTTCAGCATTGATCCACTGTCGGCGCTTCTAGCTATTATTAAACTCTGAACCATCTTCGAGAACTTCCCTCGTCTTACCCACTTGCGTAAACTTTTATGATCAATCATAATGGTTGGTAATTGTCAGTACCCATATCACATCTCGTCTTTCCAATTCGTAGTAGGTGATCGTAATCAATAGGGATTCTCAGTCATGTCCTCATCTAATATGATAGGTACTGTAAGCAGAATGGTTCCGAATACCTGAAACTATAAGCTGATAGCTTCAATCGAATTATTAACATCATATACAAAGCATTTTGACCCCTGGTAAGTCTAATTATGAAGTTCATTGATGAATCATGAAAGTTATCCTCAAGTCATAGCTAGTGATAATCGAGGCTAGAAGTGAGTCTCAACTTATTAGGGATTAGCTAACTGGTTACATAAGTCATACTCATCGCTATAAGCAATATCATACTTAAACTATCATTGAATAAGGCAATAGTCGATTAGGTGCTCCGTCTCGTGTGAACAACCTGAATGAAGAACTATGCCTCCTTCAGTGATTCGTGCGTGGCACTCCGCTTGCACTGCTTTTATTGGATTCTCTTCCTCTTTCTTAGCTCTTCACCATGGCTATAGTGAAACATAACTGAGTTTCTAGCTTCTATTGTTCTTCTCGTAACAGTGATCATGCATTCTTAACGCATCTAAGTTCATTGAGATATCTAATCAATCAATAAAGCATAAAACTTGAATGTAAGCATCAGTACATTCATATAAAACGTGAACTTCTCAATGTTTTAAAATCATTACCACCTTCTTTCTTGCTGAGCATGACGATGTGATGAAGTGATGAGCTTTGGTTGACTGACTCATATATTCTAGTGATCATACCAGAAAAATGGGCTAACTCTAGGGTTCAGAGCAAATGAACTGCTCTGATACCATTCTGTCACGACCGGACCTAATTAAGGATAATTAAGCCGGGAAACCGTGACTAATGGAGGGAGATTAGAAGCGGGGTAGAAAGGGGATAATCAAACAAGGAAGGATTGCATTTCATCATTGTTAACAAAAGGAATATTTATAATATAACGGAGGTTTCGTCGTATAGACTCAAATAACTAGTAAGTTCGGATAACTTCGACTTAGCCAAAATAACATAACACTTCTGAGTACGCAGCGGAATAAGGTTCTGAATACATGTATGAAGACATGTATCCCTAGAGTTCATTAATACATAATAAGACAAAAGAGTCCCGCTCGTCACTTCATCACCATCGGCAGCTACTCAACCTGCACATTTAGAAATATATGCAGGGCTGAGTACAAAAGTACTCAGTGGGCACGTATGCCTAAGTATAAAAATACATGCTTCAAAACTGTAAATTGTCATGCCATCTTAAACAGTACAGCAAGGGGTTGTTTTTCGCTAAAAAGGCCCAAGCTTACTAAATTCATTTGTGATTCTTAAGGTTCGTCTGCAGACTAAGTTCTCTTGTAATCTATCATATCTGGAACTGTGTGCCGGAGAGGTGGCCACCTCTCACGGACACTTGACCGGCCAACCCGCTAGATGACTCACGGTCACTGGTGTACACTAGCCCTGGCAGGATAGCTATCAACTGCTCAGGACCCGAATTCGATTGCATCATTGGCAAAGCCATAGCAGATAGATATCATACTAAAATTTAAACATTTTATGGCAAGACAATACTTGAAATAACTTTAACTCAAAGATTTTGTCATGAAATAACTTGCTTGAACGTAACATTTAAACTCATTTGATATATATATGAAACTGAAATTAACAGTTAAATCATCTCATGCATTCATTCGTATAAGAGGCCTACGACACGCAGGGGATCTCTATATACGTATAGTAAAAGTAATGCCCACCTGATAGAAACTTTCTGTGGTACAGTAGCTCCTTGTCTGATTATTAATCTCGTGCTTGACCTTTATTACGAGAATATAAATAAGATACTGCTCGAGCAAAATCCTCAAATAATGAGAATATGAAATTAACGATGCATGATCCTCTTATGCATGAATTATTATTCTGAAATAATAACCGGGAAATTTCTATTGTTAATCCAGGCTATTAGATTTAAACAAAAGCTAAGTCTCGTCTCATGAAGCCGGATAATTAACTAAAATTAATCCGTTCTCTGCAGGGTGCTCTAATCCGCCAATTAAATAAACTCCGCTCCTCATAGTCGATAGAAAAGAATAAATAAATACTTCGATTTACTCGCTTTATAACCTCTTAAAACTCAATCGGGCTTAATAAATAGGAGAACGCACTGTTGTAAGTTTAAATAATTAAAAGGCTCGACATAAGGCAACCTAATAATTATTTAAGTAAAAGTGGGCCTGAATAATTAAATGAAAGGTCCAATTGAAATAATTCATTGGCTCAGGTAGTTAAATAAATCTTGGCCCAAATAAATAAATAATGAACAGTTGGGCTAAGTTTAAATCAAGTATGCGAGGCCCAATTGAATAAGTAACAAGGCCCAATTTGAATAAATAACAAAGGCCTAATGAATAAATAATAAAGTCCAATTAAAATAGAATGCAGTTGGGCTTTCATTAGTAAACTCGGCCCAAAGAGAAACAATAAATGCCCACATGAAAATAAATACAACAAGGCCCAAATAAATAAATAATGAAGCCCAAAGAAATAGAATAAAGGCCCAATTGAAATAAATAGGAGGCCCAAATTTTCGGCCCAACTCAATTAAATGGGAGCCCATCCTCAACTCACTCTCGGTTCTCTCTTTCTCAGCAATAATTCTCGTCTCTCTCTCTCTCGGTCACACTCACTCGCACCCACACAAAACAGGCGACCTCTCTCTCTCTATTTCTCCCTCTCGCTCCGCCTCCAACCGGCCTCAGTCGAGGCGCCGGCCGCCGCTGCTCTTCGACTTGGCGAGTCGGCGCTTTGCCTCTTCTCCCTCTCTTCTCTCCTCACGCAGAATCCAATCGAGCCCTAGTTTCATCTCTGGATTCGCCGCCTCTGGAATCTCCGGCAAGGCTGGCGTTGCCGCCTTTGAAATTGATGAGGTTGACGCCGTTCTACCCCCTATCTCGATCTTCTCAAGTACAGATTCGCGGTCGGCCCTGTCTTCATCTCGATTGAGCGAGACCGCCGCCGCTGCTGTTGAAGAAATCCCCAAACTCAGCGAGGGTCGCCGCCTAAATCTCAACGAGCCGCCGGGTCTCCTTCTCCCCTGGGCTGGCCGGAGATTGTGGGTTCTCGCCGCCGTCTACGACGTTCATTGTCGCTGGAGTTTGTCCGCCGCGGATGCCGCTGCCGCTGACTCTCCGGTGAGGCCGCACCCTGCTTTTGGCGCTGCTCTGCTCGGTTCCTTCGCCGCGTCGTCACGCCGTCTCGAGTCGCAGAGCTCCGACAATCCTCTACCACTCAACCTAAAGCTAAGTAAAAACTAGACTCTCTTTCTATCGGCTCTCAACGCGAATTAAAGACAAGGCGTAATCTCTTCTTGTTTTGTGTAAATTCAAACTATGCTCGTTCAAACTCGAATTCTTATTGGCACTTGCTCAACAATAGTGGTTGGTGTTCTACATGATAAAGCCTGCGTCTATCATGCTTATGAGAGTCTTATATCATCTGGAACTGATTATGCTACGGTATGAATGCTTACTGGAATGAATATCTGAAATAGAATTAATACCTTGGGAATGACTGTTGGTTGGCTGATTGCCGTTGAGTTTAACGAACTGGAATGATTGAACTGAACTGAAATAAATGTTCTTTCCATTAATGTAGGTGAAATCTTGGAGGAGTTGAAGAGAGTTAAAGAAGTTTACCTCCTCGCTGAGAATGTATGAAGGCCCCTGCTGTCCTGAACTTTCTAAGTGTGGAATGGAAACAAAATGGAGATTAATAGCTGATGAAGTCTGGAACAAAATGAAGGTGTTCGAGTGTGAAATGCACACTTGTTTTAGTCAAAATGTGCAAACTGGCTGGAGTCAAAAAGATACAAATAGGCGGTGGAGCATGCTAAGGAATAGGGGAGGGTGTAGTGGCAGGGGAATTGGAACAGTTGTTGAAAAGAAATGAAAAATGTAGCTGCAGTAGATGTTCCTTGCAGCACACACGTTTTATCCTTCTCATTCTTTTCTTTCTTTTCCTTTTTCTTTAAGTGCTAGATAGTGAATAGTAGTGTAGAAATGATTGTTGATGGTATTTGTTGGAGAGCATGCGTGTAGTATGCAATAGAGTAGGAAAGAGGACTATGATTGTAAGTGTTGGAAAGTCTTGAGGTGACAAATAGAATCCCATAGTAGTTTTTGTATCAATTGAGGATCTATAAATCTAATTTTTTTTTCGGATTCTACTAATCTTTATAAAGCCTCTGCGAATTAAATACTCCCTCCGTCCACTAATTCATGACCTAAGTAGTAAAACACGGGTTTTAAGAAAAAGTGTATTTTTATTAGTTGAGTGAAGAAAGGGACCCACAATTAATGTATTGTTTATTAGTTGAGTGGAGAAAAAGTGTATTGTTTTGGGACCCACCAATTAAATATAAATAAAAACTTACTAAAAATGGATAGGTCTTGAGTTGGTGGACGTCCCAAAAAGGAAAGAAGGCCTTGAATTAGTGGACGGAGGGAGTATCTAATTTAACTCGCTCTATTAGTCGGGATTAAAACCATGATTGAGTAAAGTAATAGATAGAAATAATATTTCGGTTACAAATAAAATAATAACTCGACTTCGCTAAGTCAATTATCATTTTGAAATAAATCATTGACTACTCAATAATTCAATCGTGGTCATCTCAGGTAATGGCATCTAATTCAGAACTCTGAGCTGAATTAACTGAATATTAATCACTGGATTAAATCAACTAAAATATGTAAAAATAAATATTGCATTTATTTCTCTTAATCATAAAATAAAATAGCGGGCTACTACATACTACCCCTCTTAACAAAAATTTCGTCCCGAAATTTGCATATCATTGCAAAAAGGTTCTGGGTACTCTCTTATCTTGATTTCTGTCAGATTATCTCAATCATCTCTGGTCCTAAAATTCTCCTTTCACCTACTTTATCTCAGTAGAGTGGTGATCTATATTTTCTTCCATGCATTACCTCATAAGGCGCCATATTGATTGTTGCCTGATAACTATTATTGTAGGTAAACTCAATCGATGACATCACTGTTCATCACTTTCACCTTTGCCTTGTACTACTTTTAACGTGTCTTCGAGAGTCTGAATTATTCTCTCAACCATCTATATGTTTGTGGGCAAAAGGTGGTACTGAAATTTAACCTTGTGCCTAATTTCTTCTACAAGTTCATACATAATCTGGATGTAAACTTCGAATCTCAGTCCAAAGTGATTGACACGAGCATACCGTGGAGCGCGCAATTTCTCAAACATATAATTGGCCTAACTTGTCTGATCCCTATGTGATCGGTATTAATATAAAACGAGCTCATTTCGCAAGTCGCTCCACTATTACCCAGATGGCAGCACTCCCTCTTTTCGACTTCGTAAACTAGTCACGACATCTGTTGCAAAGTGCTATAACTTCCATTATGAAATCTCCAATGGTTGAAATTTTTTCATATGGTCTATGGTGCAAGGCCTTCACTCGTTGGCATACTAGGCATCTCTCAACAAGTGTAGCTATATCTTTCCATCGGAATTCTTCTTTCAAGTCTTTGTACATTTTATGCTTCCTGGGTGGCCAGTATATGGCGTGTCATGAGCTTCGCTCATTATCTCATCTCTGAATTGTTCATCGTGTGAACACACACAATCTTTGATCAACATTAACGCATTATCCACGTCTCATGATACGTCTCCTGATCTTATTGCTAAACATATTTTCTCCAAGGTCTCATTTTTTTTTTTTTTTTTTTTTGCGCATTATCAGCTTTCCTATAAAGTTGGGTGTTATTACCATCGTGGCAATAATCCCTTCTACAGATTCTAGTGGTTGAACCACTTCTAAATTCATTCTACTAAAATCTTTCATGGGTTCTTCTTCCTGAGTGAGGGTCATTGGTCTTGCTATTTTGGAAAATCCTTCTATGAATCTCTGATAGCAACTTGCTAGTTCCAAGAAACTTTTGATCTCATTGGGGTTAGTAGGCGATCTCCACTCATGTACAACTTGTACTTCCTCAGGGTGCACTTTGATCCTTTCTAATGAGATAATATGTCCCGAAAACGTGATTTTGTTGAGCCAAAATTCGCACTTGCAGAACTTAGCATAAAGATGCTTTGTTTTCAACATTTTTAAGACTATTCTCAGGTGTTTCTCATGGTCCTTCTCGTTCCTCGAGTAGATCAAGACATCATCTACGAAAACTAAGACAACTTGCCTAAGTATGGGTGGAACACTCGGTTCATGAGGTCCACAAACATGGCTGGTGCATTGGTCAATCCAAATGACACCACTACGAACTCATAGAGTCTATATCTGGTTCGGAAGACCACCTTGGGTACATCTTCTCATTGAATCTATAGTTGATGGTACCTAGACCTTAAATCTAGCTTTGAGGACACACTCACTCCTCTGAGTTGCTTGAAGAAGTCGTCTATCCTCGATAGAGGATACCTGTCCTTGAGTGTCACCTTGTTCAACTCTCTATAAGTTGATGTGTATCCTCGGTAGAGGATACACATTCTCAATGTGCCATCTTTATTCTTTTACAAAAAGAACGGGTGCACCCCGGTGAAATCTCCAGGAAACATTTGGAAATTCACGTACGATTGTCACGTCTCCTATACTTTTCTCGGTTTTTAGTTTTCTGTGCAACTACACAAGGTAGGGTGGACACCATTTTCTTATCATCTTTGTTGCTTGAGGGACGGAGATGATCGTCTTTCTCATACCCATGCTGATCCCATGAAAACGTGTCAGTTTCTTCCCCGTGGTCGAAAAGAAATTTGACTTTCATTGCAAATGATGGTGGCATAGTTCTCAACTATCCGTTCCATTCCTAAAATTATGTATATGTCTCTCATCGGCATAACATACGAGTTGTTCACTCCAATTTGAATAATTTTTTTATGCTCAACTCTAAATTCAATCACACATGTGCTATTATTGTTGTTGTTGCTGCCGCTGGCATGGTTATTGCTCTTGGTATGGTTGGGCAAAGCTTGGATTGCTCAAATGCGGAGTTTGAACAGGCGAATTTAGCCTGAGACCCGCCCTTTGTTGCTTATTCGGGTAACGATTTGTATAATGTTCATTCCAGTTACTATGCAACATCCTTCATTACCAGTCCTGGAGAGTTTCCCATGGTTCTTGTTCCACTTTGGGTAGGGTGGAGTCCCATACTTGTTATCCCCCATCTGTTTTGAGGTGTCATAGCCACGTTGCAGGGACGTCTGCCCCTGCCATGACCCTTTCCTTAGCTTGGCCAGGGTTACTATATCCCATTCTCTTTTTTTTTTTCACAAAAGTTTTTTTTTTTTTGAGCCCGAGTTTGTGGAGGTGCAGACGTAGGCGCAGTTGCTGGTATCTCTCCCAGCATTGCTGCCTCAATGCATAACGCTTTGCTAAGCGACTCCACGTAAGACGATCCACCATGGCTTGCCCAAGCCATTCTAATCTCTTGCCTCAGTCCGACACAGAATTCTTTTAACCATCTTTCCATATGTGTCTACTTGCTCTAGCGCATATCTTGACGTATCGCAGAACATCATGCCGTATGGAGTAATTGTTGTTCTTCTTTGCTTCGGATTGTTAAATTCCATTTCTTTCTTTTTGCGATAGCTTTTGGGTGTATACTTGTCATATATTACAGTCTTAAACTATTCCCACGTTAAATTTCCTAACAACTCAATTGTCATTGTCTTCCTCCTTGCTTCCCACCATAAGTCAGTTGAAAGGATACGCGAGACGTTCCTGTGTAAGAAATTGAAGATGCGCTCACTAGCTTCTCAGCCTTCGTAGGATCTCCTATCTTATCGAAGACAAGTGGATTTTCTCGTAGAAATAGTTATTCTATTCTACATTTTTGTTGTATGGCTAGTGGGGCTTGTTCTGGCCCCGGTACTGGGCCTTTTCCATTATCTCGGGGAATTTTTTTTTTTTTTTTTCCCTCCTCTCGGACACCCTCATTTGGTGGCATACTGATGAGTTGACATATAGTCATTAACGCATTATAAAACATACAGATGCATATCATCACTTCTGTAAATTGTTTCTTGATTTTCAAATCTTGTTCGGACTCTTTCTCATGCAAGTATATAAGTAACACGTGGCAGAAGTGACTTGCCGCAAAACACCAAATAGGTTGCTGAATAGACATAGGAAATTTACATCAATAAAGACTATTTCATTAACATTTGGATATAGATCTACTCATCTATCCAAGTACTACACGTGGTGGACTGGTTGTCTAGCAGTTATTACAAAAGAACTTAGTCACGTTACGCCCTGTGAACCAGCATTTCAGTACTAGTACTAGTCAAACAACTAAGCCAGCATAAGGGCATAAAAAGCATCAGAACAATCAACATTTCTGAAAAACACAAATAACGTTCTACTAAATCCATAAGAGATGGTCTAGTTGGATCACGTGCTTGACCCTTCGGTCGAGGCATACGTGCTAGATGGATTTAATCTGGTGAATACTTGTTTGTCTTTAGGTCACCGGAAATCTACTAACAACTAATAAACCACAATAATTTAAATCACAAAAGACAATTTGGCAAAGTGTTTCAACAATTTTGTCAAACAATTGAAAAGGAATGACCTTAGGGTAGAAATGAATTGACTAAAAGGTCGAAACGAAATGACCTAATAATTTGAACCCGCTTGGCTTTTCAGATGAAAGTTTAAATATATAGGTTTAGAGACCCATATATGACGACTACTGAGATTTTGGTCATGTGGACTGGCCAGGTCCGACACAACTACTTCTCAGTCACTCGGAAATACTTTTCCGAACTTGGCAACTCTTGTTCATTGGCTGCAAAAGGTATATTTGGTCTAAAATCACCACTTTCTTCTTAACATCTTGAACATGTCCTTGAGAATATTCTAGAGCTTCTCAAACTTGGAGTCTGTCTCCTAGTTTAATGCAATCCTTAAACATCTTCTATAGGCGAAATAAGGTAGGCTCGACCTTACTCAACAATCTTCCTCTACATGATCTTTATGTAGTACTCCTAGTACTTAGTGTTTTCTTCACATAGCGCTTGAAATGCAACCATATAATTTGAAGTACTCTTCCGTGTTATTGCAAAAGACCTTCTGAATCATCACACATTCAATAAGGAAATAGCCTTTGCTCATCTGAGCACCTTTATAGGGTATGTGTCACCATATGTAATGCTAAGCCATGGAATGACCTTAGTCAATGCTCTTATTCCGGCTACCAGACTAAATACCTAATCCAAGACGTTCTAACTGAGGCGATGTCCTCGATAGGTTAAGGTATGTATACTTATCTTGAGTATATCCTTAGGGTCTCATTAGAATCTTAATTCATTTGTTTCAGCATTGATCCACTGTCGGCGCTTCTAGCTATTATTAAACTCTGAACCATCTTCGAGAACTTCCCTCGTCTTACCCACTTGCGTAAACTTTTATGATCAATCATAATGGTTGGTAATTGTCAGTACCCATATCACATCTCGTCTTTCCAATTCGTAGTAGGTGATCGTAATCAATAGGGATTCTCAGTCATGTCCTCATCTAATATGATAGGTACTGTAAGCAGAATGGTTCCGAATACCTGAAACTATAAGCTGATAGCTTCAATCGAATTATTAACATCATATACAAAGCATTTTGACCCCTGGTAAGTCTAATTATGAAGTTCATTGATGAATCATGAAAGTTATCCTCAAGTCATAGCTAGTGATAATCGAGGCTAGAAGTGAGTCTCAACTTATTAGGGATTAGCTAACTGGTTACATAAGTCATACTCATCGCTATAAGCAATATCATACTTAAACTATCATTGAATAAGGCAATAGTTGATTAGGTGCTCCGTCTCGTGTGAACAACCTGAATGAAGAACTATGCCTGCTTCAGTGATTCGTGCGTGGCACTCCGCTTGCACTGCTTTTATTGGATTCTCTTCCTCTTTCTTAGCTCTTCACCATGGCTATAGTGAAACATAACTGAGTTTCTAGCTTCTATTGTTCTTCTCGTAACAGTGATCATGCATTCTTAACGCATCTAAGTTCATTGAGATATCTAATCAATCAATAAAGCATAAAACTTGAATGTAAGCATCAGTACATTCATATAAAACGTGAACTTCTCAATGTTTTAAAATCATTACCACCTTCTTTCTTGCTGAGCATGACGATGTGATGAAGTGATGAGCTTTGGTTGACTGACTCATATATTCTAGTGATCATACCAGAAAAATGGGCTAACTCTAGGGTTCAGAGCAAATGAACTGCTCTGATACCATTCTGTCACGACCGGACCTAATTAAGGATAATTAAGCCGGGAAACCGTGACTAATGGAGGGAGATTAGAAGCGGGGTAGAAAGGGGATAATCAAACAAGGAAGGATCGCATTTCATCATTGTTAACAAAAGGAATATTTATAATATAACGGAGGTTTCGTCGTATAGACTCAAATAACTAGTAAGTTCGGATAACTCCGACTTAGCCAAAATAACATAACACTTCTGAGTACGCAGCGGAATAAGGTTCTGAATACATGTATGAAGACATGTATCCCTAGAGTTCATTAATACATAATAAGACAAAAGAGTCCCGCTCGTCACTTCATCACCATCGGCAGCTACTCAACCTGCACATTTAGAAATATATGCAGGGCTGAGTACAAAAGTACTCAGTGGGCACGTATGCCTAAGTATAAAAATACATGCTTCAAAACTGTAAATTGTCATGCCATCTTAAACAGTACAGCAAGGGGTTTTTTTTCGCTAAAAAGGCCCAAGCTTACTAAATTCATTTGTGATTCTTAAGGTTCGTCTGCAGACTAAGTTCTCTTGTAATCTATCATATCTGGAACTGTGTGCCGGAGAGGTGGCCACCTCTCACGGACACTTGACCGGCCAACCCGCTAGATGACTCACGGTCACTGGTGTACACTAGCCCTGGCAGGATAGCTATCAACTGCTCAGGACCCGAATTCGATTGCATCATTGGCAAAGCCAAAGCAGATAGATATCATACTAAAATTTAAACATTTTATGGCAAGACAATACTTGAAATAACTTTAACTCAAAGATTTTGTCATGAAATAACTTGCTTGAACGTAACATTTAAACTCATTTGATATATATATGAAACTGAAATTAACAGTTAAATCATCTCATGCATTCATTCGTATAAGAGGCCTACGACACGCAGGGGATCTCTATATACGTATAGTAAAAGTAATGCCCACCTGATAGAAACTTTCTGTGGTACAGTAGCTCCTTGTCTGATTATTAATCTCGTGCTTGACCTTTATTACGAGAATATAAATAAGATACTGCTCGAGCAAAATCCTCAAATAATGAGAATATGAAATTAACGATGCATGATCCTCTTATGCATGAATTATTATTCTGAAATAATAACCGGGAAATTTCTATTGTTAATCCAGGCTATTAGATTTAAACAAAAGCTAAGTCTCGTCTCATGAAGCCGGATAATTAACTAAAATTAATCCGTTCTCTGCAGGGTGCTCTAATCCGCCAATTAAATAAACTCCGCTCCTCGTAGTCGGTAGAAAAGAATAAATAAATACTTCGATTTACTCGCTTTATAACCTCTTAAAACTCAATCGGGCTTAATAAATAGGAGAACATACTGTTGTAAGTTTAAATAATTAAAAGGCTCGACATAAGGCAACCTAATAATTATTTAAGTAAAAGTGGGCCTGAATAATTAAATGAAAGGTCCAATTGAAATAATTCATTGGCTCAGGTAGTTAAATAAATCTTGGCCCAAATAAATAAATAATGAACAGTTGGGCTAAGTTTAAATCAAGTATGCAAGGCCCAATTGAATAAGTAACAAGGCCCAATTTGAATAAATAACAAAGGCCTAATGAATAAATAATAAAGTCCAATTAAAATATAATGCAGTTGGGCTTTCATTAGTAAACTCGGCCCAAAGAGAAACAATAAATGCCCACATGAAAATAAATACAACAAAGCCCAAATAAATAAATAATGAAGCCCAAAGAAATAGAATAAAGGCCCAATTGAAATAAATAGGAGGCCCAAATTTTCGGCCCAACTCAATTAAATGGGAGCCCATCCTCAACTCACTCTCGGTTCTCTCTTTCTCAGCAATAATTCTCGTCTCTCTCTCTCTCGGTCACACTCACTCGCACCCACACAAAACAGGCGACCTCTCTCTCTCTATTTCTCCCTCTCGCTCCGCCTCCAACCGGCCTCAGCCGAGGCGCCGGCCGCCGCTGCTCTTCGACTTGGCGAGTCAGCGCTTCGCCTCTTCTCCCTCTCTTCTCTCCTCACGCAGAATCCAATCGAGCCCTAGTTTCATCTCTGGATTCGCCGCCTCTGGAATCTCCGGCAAGGCTGGCGTTGCCGCCTTTGAAATTGATGAGGTTGACGCCGTTCTACCCCCTATCTCGATCTTCTCAAGTACAGATTCGCGGTCGGCCCTGTCTTCATCTCGATTGAGCGAGACCGCCGCCGCTGCTGTTGAAGAAATCCCCAAACTCAGCGAGGGTCGCCGCCTAAATCTCAACAAGCCGCCGGGTCTCCTTCTCCCCTGGGCTGGCCGGAGATTGTGGGTTCTCGCCGCCGTCTACGACGTTCATTGTCGCTGGAGTTTGTCCGCCGCGGATGCCGCTGCCGCTGACTCTCCGGTGAGGCCGCACCCTGCTTTTGGCGCTGCTCTGCTCGGTTCCTTCGCCGCGTCGTCACGCCGTCTCGAGTCGCAGAGCTCCGACAATCCTCTACCACTCAACCTAAAGCTAAGTAAAAACTAGACTCTCTTTCTATCGGCTCTCAACGCGAATTAAAGACAAGGCGTAATCTCTTCTTGTTTTGTGTAAATTCAAACTATGCTCGTTCAAACTCGAATTCTTATTGGCACTTGCTCAACAATAGTGGTTGGTGTTCTACATGATAAAGCCTGCGTCTATCATGCTTATGAGAGTCTTATATCATCTGGAACTGATTATGCTACGGTATGAATGCTTACTGGAATGAATATCTGAAATAGAATTAATACCTTGGGAATGACTGTTGGTTGGCTGATTGCCGTTGAGTTTAACGAACTGGAATGATTGAACTGAACTGAAATAAATGTTCTTTCCATTAATGTAGGTGAAATCTTGGAGGAGTTGAAGAGAGTTAAAGAAGTTTACCTCCTCGCTGAGAATGTATGAAGGCCCCTGCTGTCCTGAACTTTCTAAGTGTGGAATGGAAACAAAATGGAGATTAATAGCTGATGAAGTCTGGAACAAAATGAAGGTGTTCGGGTGTGAAATGCACACTTGTTTTAGTCAAAATGTGCAAACTGGCTGGAGTCAAAAAGATACAAATAGGCGGTGGAGCATGCTAAGGAATAGGGGAGGGTGTAGTGGCAGGGGAATTGGAACAGTTGTTGAAAAGAAATGAAAAATGTAGCTGCAGTAGATGTTCCTTGCAGCACACACGTTTTATCCTTCTCATTCTTTTCTTTCTTTTCCTTTTTCTTTAAGTGCTAGATAGTGAATAGTAGTGTAGAAATGATTGTTGATGGTATTTGTTGGAGAGCATGCGTGTAGTATGCAATAGAGTAGGAAAGAGGACTATGATTGTAAGTGTTGGAAAGTCTTGAGGTGACAAATAGAATCCCATAGTAGTTTTTGTATCAATTGAGGATCTATAAATCTAATTTTTTTTTTCGGATTCTACTAATCTTTATAAAGCCTCTGCGAATTAAATATCTAATTTAACTCGCTCTATTAGTCGGGATTAAAACCATGATTGAGTAAAGTAATATATAGAAATAATATTTCGGTTACAAATAAAATAATAACTCGACTTCGCTAAGTCAATTATCATTTTGAAATAAATCATTGACTACTCAATAATTCAATCGTGGTCATCTCAGGTAATGGCATCTAATTCAGAACTCTGAGCTGAATTAACTGAATATTAATCACTGGATTAAATCAACTAAAATATGTAAAAATAAATATTGCATTTATTGCTCTTAATCATAAAATAAAATAGCGGGCTACTACATTTTATGGTCGGGCCTTTAGTCTGCATTGTAAAAGCATATGCAATGCAACCAAAAAATTTGAGTTCACTTACAAATGGTTTTTTTTTTCATGCCACGCTTCAAACAGAGTTTCTATATTTAACCATTGAAATATCGATCTTTAAATATTATTTTATCAACAAATTCACGACCGAATAATTTAGGTGGCTAACATAATTGATTTAATATTTAATCTTACGAATACAATAAAGATCGATTATTCGATCATTAATAGTATTTACTTATTTTATTATTTTTGACAAAAATTAACTGCTGATGATTAGAGCTGGCAAAATCAACTCGGCCCGCCCGTATTTAGGGTTGGGCTGGGCTTTATAAAATAGAGGCCTAAAAAACATGGGCCTAAAAAGACCGCCCAATAAGCCCATCAGGCTGACCGGGCTTTGGGGCTAAAATGCCCGGGGTTTTCGTGCTAAAAAGCCCGCCCGATCATTCCTTTTTTATTTTTATTTTTAAAATTTTTAGATATATTAAGTAACGTAATTTAACCATTTTACGGTTTTCCTCTTATTTTTCCCGTAAAATCACTCCTAAATGCAACATTTCTCTTAATTTATTTGTCAATTTATGCATTAAAATAGCTCATGCAATTCTAAGGAATAGCTATGGGTATGGGAAATTTGGAATAAGGAGATGAGAGTCTGAGACGTAGGGCAATAACTTGCTTTTTATTATTATATAATACTCCCTCCGTCCATGAAAGAACTTCCTAGGAGGGAGTGGCACGGGTTTTAATAAAATGTTGTATAGTGTATTGAGAGTGGAGAAAAAGTTGTAAAGTGTATTGGGAATTGTGAAAAAGTATTAATAATTTATTGTGTTGTTTTAATTAATGTTATTTGAGTGGTGGGAATTGTCTTAAAAGGGGAGTATTTTTTAAGTGGTGGGGTATTGTCCCAAAATAGGAAAAAGTAGGAAGTTCTTTCGTGGACGGAGGGAGTAATAATAATAATAATAATAATAATAATAATAATAATAATAATAATAATAATAATAATAATAATAATAATAATAATAATAATAATAATAATAATAATAA
This sequence comes from Salvia miltiorrhiza, assembly GCF_028751815.1. Classification (NCBI taxonomy): domain Eukaryota; kingdom Viridiplantae; phylum Streptophyta; class Magnoliopsida; order Lamiales; family Lamiaceae; genus Salvia; species Salvia miltiorrhiza. Next base: position 3,996,824 of record NC_080389.1, read on the forward strand.
TAATAATAATAATAATTTTGAATGTTATGTCTCACCCAGATTATAATGTCATGTACAGTATCATCTTTGCTTTAGTGTTTATTGATTTTTTGTTGGCCCTTCTTGATCATTTTGTTTTGGGTTAATTGCATGAAAATACCTGACCTTTTTCCAAAATTTGATTTTTTGACAATCTTTTTAATTGTAGCAAAAATTTCATCCAAATTTCAATTTATTGCAATGTCCGTCCGGAGAAAATTTTCGGCCAAATTAAACGTGAGTTGGCAGCTGGAATGCCGACGTGGCATAAAAAATGCCAAATCACACCCACATACACTCATCCCACGTCACTCTCTCTCTTTTCCCCTCTCCCCGTCGGCTCTCTCTCTTCCCCGCAGACCCCTCCCCCTCCTCCTCCCCAGAGCCGCCGCGTCTTCTCCGGCCGGCGAACCCTTCCCCTTCTCCACCCCTCCGAGGCCGCTGGTGTTGGCTCTAGAAGATGTCACTGCTGGTTACTGATAGGAAGTGAATAAATGAAGACTACTTTGAGTGAGTCTAACTCCAGATAGAGAAGAGAGATAGGGAAGAGAGCAGATATTTCATTTCATGCCCTTACAATGTACATCTTGTTCCCTATTTAATTCTACTGCCTCAACGGCTTGATTCTGCAACAAACTACTGAAAATACTAACAGAAAAGGTGGGGACCAAGGGACCCTAGATGCCATCTGTTCCTCAACTACTTTATAACAAAGTCTTGGTAACGGGCTGGTATTTTCTTCTCACGAGTGGGCCTTCTTGCTGTTATTGGGTCGTCCAAAGTTTGGGCTTGAGCTTCCTCAGCAGTGGTTGTATCATTCCCCTCTTCTTGGACAACAACCTTGTCCTCAAGGTTGAAGTTTGGGAAGGAACGTTTCAAACTCTCTCGCGTCTCCCAGGTAGAGCTCTCTGGAGGTTCACCTTCCCACTGAACTAGCACTTGCTGTTGAGTTCCTACCGACGTCAGGATGTCGCGCTCACCGCAGATCGCCAGAGGAGTCGGAGCAGGTTTGGACCCATGGTTGTCCGCCGGCAAAGCACACACTGTAGTAGCAATATCCCCCTTGCATGGCCTGAGCTTAGAGATATGAAAAACGGGATGTATGCGACTCCCGGATGGTAGATCGAGACGGTATGCCACACGTCCGATCCTTTCAAGCACAGAGAAAGGGCCATAATATCGTTGAGCAATCTTTGGAGAACGACGACCCTGGATTGTAGTTTGCCGATATGGCTGTAAACGGACCAACACTTTATCTCCAACCTGAAACTCAAGGTCACATCGGTGGGTATTAGCTTGCTGCCTCATACGTGATTGCGTTTGTTGGAGAATTTCCTTCAACTGCTGAAGCAATACGTCCATTTCCTTTAAGAGCTCATCAAGAGCTTGGATTTTGGTACCCCCAGCTGTATATCTAGGAATCATTTGTGGAAGCCTACCAAACAGAGCTTGAAAAGGGGTCATCCGAATACTACTACAATAAGAGGTGTTGTGTGAGAATTCAGCCCAACCGAGAAAAGATGCCCAAGTCGACGGTCGGACGAGAGTGAAAGCTCGCAGGTACTGCTCCACAGCTCGGTTAACCACCTCGGTTTGCCCGTCGGTTTGGGGATGGTACGCCGTGCTATGGCGGAGTGTGGTGCCGCTCAGCTTAAACAAGTGCTGCCAGAATGCACTCATAAAGATTGAATCACGGTCAGAGATTACGGTGATGGGGAATCCATGCACCCGAACCACCATGTCGGTAAACAGCGAAGCAGTGGACGTAGCAGTGAACGAAGTGGGGAGGGTCCCAAAGTGAGCAAATTTCGTGAGCCGATCCACTACTACCAAGATCACGGTGAAGCCTCTACTGGGAGGTAATCCGATGATGAAGTCCATCGTCACTTCCTCCCAAACATGATTAGGAATAGGCAAGGGCTGTAAGAGTCCGGCTGGGGGTTGCGTCACATATTTTGTCTGTTGACAAACCAAACAAGAGCCCACATAATCCTTCACCATAGCGTACATCCCCGGCCAATAGAAGGTAGAAGTAAGCCGCATTAAGGTCCTCTTGACCCCTCCATGTCCAGCTAATGGCGTCGCATGCGCCTCTTGCAAGAGTCGGGGAATTAGCGGTGAAGATTTACTGATATAGTATCTCTGCTGATAAGTGAGGATACCATTGGCAACCGCAAATTCTGGACCCAATTGATGCTCGCGTAGTTTCTGATGGAGCTCGCTGAGATCGGCGCAAGTGTTGTTCTCTTGTCGAAGTTGCTCGATCAGCTCCGTGACTGGAGTGCTTCGTGTTAAGAAAACCTTAGCCTCATCAGAAACGAGACAATCAACTGCGTGCTTGTCATGACAACGGGATAAAGCGTCGGCTGCCAAATTCGATGAACCCGTACGATACTCAATGCGGAAGTGAAATCCTAATAACTTCCTCACGTACTTTTGCTGCTCTGGCGTCTGGATAGTTTGTTGAAAGAGCTCCCTAATGCTTTTATGATCGGTGCGGATGAGGAAGGAACGACCCAACAAGTATTAACGCCATTTGTGCACGGCTTCAACAATAGCGTGGAGTTCCTTTGTATACGTGGAGGCAGCTTGGCGGCGTGGCCCGAGCTTCTTACTAAAGTAAGCAATTGGTTGTTCTTGCTGCATCAAGATGGCGCCTATGCCAACATCCGACGTGTCTGTCTCAACGACGAACTTGACACTAAAATCCGGCAACCGTAAGACGGGAGTGGCGCGAAGCTGCTTCACTGAGCGCGGAATAGGCCAAGATTTCATCGCCTCAATCTTTTCCAGGTCAACAAGAACCACCCCATTAGAGACGATGTGACCCAAATAAGCTACTGTGGGCTGCCCAAAGACGCACTTCGATCTCTTTAAAACAAATTGATGTTGGTGCAAGCGTGTGAAGACTTGATGAAGTATTTGGGTCGGGCGGTGATGGCGGTGGTGGTGGTGGGTGTTGATCGAACGGCGGGGGTTTGAGGGCGAGAAAACGGGAGTCCACAGCGGACATAAAGGTGGTGAGTGTGGAATTGGTGGCGGCAATCTGACCTTCAAGGGCTTTGAGAGCAGCCAAAATTTCAGAATCAGCCATTGATAGAGTAGTGCAATGAAAGCACCAATGATAGGAAGTGAATAAATGAAGACTACTTTGAGTGAGTCTAACTCCAGATAGAGAAGAGAGATAGGGAAGAGAACAGATATTTCATTTCATGCCCTTACAATGTACATCTTGTTCCCTATTTAATTCTACTGCCTCAACGGCTTGATTCTGCAACAAACTACTGAAAATACTAACAGAAAAGGTGGGGACCAAGGGACCCTAGATGCCATCTGTTCCTCAACTACTTCATAACAAAGTCTTGGTAACGGGCTGGTATTTTCTTCTCACGAGTGGGCCTTCTTGCTATTATTGGGTCGTCCAAAGTTTGGGCTTGAGCTTCCTCAGCAGTGGTTGTACGTCGCCGCTTCTCCCGCCTCCTGCCGCGCCACTTCCTCCGCCTCTCCACCAATGGTCCACCCCAGATCCACCTGGGACCGTCGCGATGGGGTTGAAGGGCTCCACGAAGTGCCCTATATCTGTCCTAGATCTATCAGAAATTTTCAGCCTTGCTGCCGATGATCCACCCCAGATCCAACTTCCTCCGCCTTTCCACGCCACTTCCTTCGCCTCTCCGCCGATGATCCACCCCAGATCCACCTGGGACCGTCACGATGGGGTTGAAGGGTGACAAACATGGTTTTCGTACCTCAATATCGCATGAATTGTTGTCATTTTCCCCCATGAATTGATTGCTAATATGTGTTTGTATCCCAATTTTGAGTTTTGTTGAGTTTTAATTCCTTGGTGTAGTTTTGGAGTGATTTCAGGGAAAATCAAGAATCAATTGGAGGATTTTGAAGACATGAGATCGAAGTACGTCTCGAGAGGAATCCGTGAGCGCAAACGGCGACCAAATCCGAGTCCGGACGAGGGAGAACGGAGCAAAACGAGCGGACTGTGCAAAACGCCCAGTACCCCGCGGTCACCACCCGCGGCCGCGGGGTAAGACCGCGGGTCAGCTGTTCCCGACTCAGGAGACACCCGCGGTCACCACCCGCGGCCGCGGGGCGGGACCGCGGGTCCCCTGAGCATCCTCCACGTTTGAAGGCCGCGGACGCGGGCCGTGACCGCGGGAAAAGGGCGGGGCTCCCCCAAGTGGACCCCAAACGCGATTTTAGCCTCAAAACTCCATTTTTCTCTTCTTTTCCCCATTCATTCAACACACACACCCACTTCATCTTCCCCAACACTCCATTTCCAAACCCTAGCCTCCATTCTCTACCATTTTTTCTCTCTTCCACACACAAGAACAACACCAAAATCAAATAAAGAAGGGGAAGACTTGGAAAGGAGCTCATCAAGACTACATGATTGAAGATCAAGATTATAGGATTTGTCTATGAATCTCTATCTCTCTATATCTTTATTTATGTTTTCTTATGACTTGAGATTTGCTTTTATTATGAATATGCTTGGCTAAAATCTCTTATCTTAGGGATTAGATTAGATGGATTTGTAATGGATTGATTTCTTTGTTCAATATATATCTTGATTGTGCTTATTGTTATCTTTTCAAGTCCTAGATTTATCTCTTGTATGATTGGTTGGCCACCTTTTGTGCATTTCTAATTTGTGATTTGAATCGGGAGAGGATAATTACAATAGATTAGGAGTTTGATACATATCATCTCAATAAACCGGGAGGTTGAGAGGTGGGTGAGGGCTTATTGATCTTTTGTGCTATTGGGAGTTATAGGTTAGAAATTGACCGGGGACCGCAATTATGACCCGTAATCTACTGTTTTAGTCGTCCGGGAGGGGGCTAAAACTAGTGGGGAGATCGCCCTAGATAAGTAAGTCATATCAAGATTTATATTGATTTAAATTGAAGTTCATTACGATCCATCGAAATCTAGTCCCTAGGATAACTTTCCTTTGAGTCATTCCCCAATTTATTAACTAAGTTTATATTTTTGTTATTTAGTTTGCTTGCTTTAATTTAACTTTGATTTAACCTTCAATATCTCTTCATCTTTGGTTGTCTAAATAGATTGAAAACAACTTATTAATGGTATTTAGAAGTTTGAATTCACCAATCCTTGTAGGATACGACCTTGCTTCCCTTATATTGCAACTACACCGTATACTTGCGGCGTGGTGAAAATAATTGCGAACAAGTTTTTGGCGCCGTTGCCGGGGATTGGTTGAGTTTTTACTTTTGATATTGTGAAAAGTTGTTTTTATCTAATTTAGATATTGTTTTTATGTTTGTTTATTTATATGTTTATTTGTTTTTGTTAGAGAAAATTGCTCCACAACCGTAAAAGCGGCACCAAAAATGGATGATGGAAGGAATGAGTTGGTTGAGCAACTCCAACTACAATTGGCGTTGATGCAACTTAAGTTGCGTGTTTTGGAAGCCAAAAGAAATTGTAGGCAACCAATGATCCAAAAAGCCTTCCAACCAACACCTTCCTATGGTGACTTTTATGACATGGGGTGCAATGCCATGGAGTGGCAATCACCATTGGAGTATGAGGACCATTTCAATAGTTGGAATTATGAAATTTCTTATTCCACTCAAGAAGACTTCCAAGGGGGAAATCGATACTATCAAGAGGAGAAATCAAATTCAAAAGACGATCTCCTTCAATGCTTCATAGCTACACAAGCTTGGATAGAAAAAAGTCTAGCAAAATCGGAGGTTATGCTAGAAGAGCAAAGAAGGTCTTTGGCTACCACTATGGAAAATCAAAAGCGAATTGATGATTTGTGCATGGCCATTAGCCTTCAAAATGGAACCTTGTATGAGGAACCAATGCCAATGCTAAGTGAAGAGCCTCAAGAAGTTGAAGAAGAGTATGAAGAAGATGAGGATCAATTCTCCAAACCTCTTGAAGTCGAGAGCCCAACTTTTCCGACATAACCTCTACAATTTCAAAAAGATGAAGATTTCACAAGCTTTAAAGAAAGCAAAGTCAAAAATTTTGTCGATCCTTACCTCGCCACAGGCGATTCTATGAAGGCTTGCTTCTTTCACTTTTATTTATCTTCATCTTTTGATTTTCACTTTGATTTGTCTAATAAGGAATTGTTTGAGTGTGGTGGTACTCTAGATGGTGAACGAGATTACCATGACGCCCGGGATGTCTCAAGAATTGCAAAGCCACCATATTTTTGGGTCGCGGTGGATGGAGCATGCAAATTTGATGAGAAATGGCCACCGCCTAAGCCTCCACCTCGTTTGTGAGTACGAGATAAGTAACCATTTTCTCCTTCATCCAAACTTATTTCTCCTTTGTGTGAAATAAGTTTGGGGGGGAGGGTGAAGATGGGTTACTTATCTCGTTTATCCGTTGTTTATTTATTTAGTTAGTTTAGTTTTCGAATAATGAGATTTTGTCTCTGTTTTTGAGCTTTTCCTTGTCTTTTGTTTTTGAGCTTGATTGTTGAAAAACATGAGTTGGATGAAATGTGTGTTGGGCTTATGATATGAATGTTGCTTTTGAAAAGAAATTGTGTGTATCACTTGTGGATTATGCATGAAAAGTTTGAACTTGTGACAAGTGAGTTAAATGTTTTGCCTCCAAGAACTTGATAATGAGCTTGTAAGATTTGAGCCATTGATTGTCATATTATCACAATCTCATTTTGTTCTTGAGTGTAAATCGATTGAGCATGTATGTTGGTCTCTAGAACTTGCCATGAGTCCTCTCTTGAAAATAAAAGTAGATGTGTTGTTAATATTGAAGTGATTTAAGGCCATCTTTGTTAGCCACTTGACCCCAATTGTGCCAAATTCTCATATGATCCTAGTTTACCCCTTTTGTGCCTTGTAGCCTTTCTTTGAATGAACCAATGATAAAGGGGTAGAACTTAGAGTGTTAGTGGTTGCTTTGATGAAGAAAAAAGTTTGGGAAATGATTGAAATTGCTTATCAAGCTTTGATTGTGTGAAAATCACTAATCCCCTATGAGCTCAAAAAGAAAAAGAAATGAAAATGAATGTGAATAAAAGAGCATAAAGGGGAGTGATTTGCCTTTTGAATCATAGCCATGATAGATATCACTAAGGATGAAAAGATGAAATGTAGGGATTTTGGTTTTTGATTGATAAGAGAAATGGTGAAGTTGATTTGTTCATTGTGATTGATAGATTGTGGGATGAGTCACTTTGCCTAAAAAAACTACTCACCTTACCAAAGAGCCCTCATTACAACCCAATGAAAGCCCTTTTTGATCTCTATTTATAACACATTGAAGCATAGAGAGTTAGGACAAATGGCAAGCCTATGGTAGATTGCATGCATTGTTTCGAATTGAGTGTAAACACGTCCATTCTAAACACTTGAGAGTCGAGTGCATCATTGAAACATTCACCTTGTGAGGATTCAAGCTTGGAGGCTATAATGTTGAACTTACTATCACTTGTGACTTCTTGAAATGCATATCTACTTGTGATACACTAGTGAAATATTTTGAAAAAATTGAAGCCCTTGAAATGACACCAATTCATTCTCACATGTTTGTTATCTTTTATTTCTCTTCTCTTTGTTGTTTGGGGACAAACAACGCTTTAAGTTTGGGGGGTTGACAATCATGGTTTTCGTACCTCAATATCGCATGAATTGTTGTCATTTTCCCCCATGAATTGATTGCTAATATGTGTTTGTATCCCAATTTTGAGTTTTGTTAAGTTTTGACACTAAAATCCGGCAACCGTAAGACGGGAGTGGCGCGAAGCTGCTTCACTGAGCGCGGAATAGGCCAAGATTTCATCGCCTCAATCTTTTCCAGGTCAACAAGAACCACCCCATTAGAGACGATGTGACCCAAATAAGCTACTGTGGGCTGCCCAAAGACGCACTTCGATCCCTTTAAAACAAATTGATGTTGGTGCAAGCGTGTGAAGACTTGATGAAGTATTTGGGTCGGGCGGTGATGGCGGTGGTGGTGGTGGGTGTTGATCGAACGGCGGGGGTTTGAGGGCGAGAAAACGGGAGTCCACAGCGGACATAAAGGTGGTGAGTGTGGAATTGGTGGCGGCAATCTGACCTTCAAGGGCTTTGAGAGCAGCCAAAATTTCAGAATCAGCCATTGATAGAGTAGTGCAATGAAAGCACCAATGATAGGAAGTGAATAAATGAAGACTACTTTGAGTGAGTCTAACTCCAGATAGAGAAGAGAGATAGGGAAGAGAACAGATATTTCATTTCATGCCCTTACAATGTACATCTTGTTCCCTATTTAATTCTACTGCCTCAACGGCTTGATTCTGCAACAAACTACTGAAAATACTAACAGAAAAGGTGGGGACCAAGGGACCCTAGATGCCATCTGTTCCTCAACTACTTCATAACAAAGTCTTGGTAACGGGCTGGTATTTTCTTCTCACGAGTGGGCCTTCTTGCTATTATTGGGTCGTCCAAAGTTTGGGCTTGAGCTTCCTCAGCAGTGGTTGTACGTCGCCGCTTCTCCCGCCTCCTGCCGCGCCACTTCCTCCGCCTCTCCGCCAATGGTCCACCCCAGATCCACCTGGGACCGTCGCGATGGGGTTGAAGGGCTCCACGAAGTGCCCTATATCTGTCCTAGATCTATCGGAAATTTTCAGCCTTGCTGCCGATGATCCACCCCAGATCCAACTTCCTCCGCCTTTCCACGCCACTTCCTTCGCCTCTCCGCCGATGATCCACCCCAGATCCACCTGGGACCGTCACGATGGGGTTGAAGGGCTCCACGAAGTGCCCTATATCTGTCCTAGATCTGCCGGAAATTTTCGGCCTTGTTGCCGGAAATTGGAGATGATTTTCTTATTTGGAAATTTTCGATCGATTGAGGAGTTTTGGCCTAACCGACAGAGGTGGTGAAATTTGGGGGTTGTGGAGGCTCACTTGGGAGTTGTCTGTCGATCTGGCGAGGACGGAATGAGTGCGTGAGGAAGATGGAGATGAAGCGGCAGACGTGGCTGAGACGATGGGAGGGAATTATTGCGGCGAGCGGCAGACGTGGTGGGAGGGAATTGTTCGGCGATTTCAGAGCCGCTAAAATTTGGGGGTCGTGGGAGGGGGGAAGGGGAAGAGTGACGCGGGATGAGTATGTGGGTGTGATTTGGCATTTTTGATGCCACGTCGGCATTCCGGCTGCCAACTCACATTTAATTTGGCCATAAATTTTCCCGGGACGGACATTGCAATAAATTGAAATATGGATGAAATTTTTGCTACAATTAAAAAGATTGTCAAAAAACTAAATTTTGGAAAAAGGTCAGGTATTTTGATGCAATTAACCCTTTATTTTGTTTGTAGTATGATTTTATACTTTTTTTATTTGTAACTATTATTTGGATTGATTTTAGTTTATTTAATTTTTGTAAAAATAAAAATACAATTTATTTTTTTTTTAAATATTGGGTGGGTTTGGCCCGATCGCCCGATAGCCGGGTTGGCCCGGCCCGATCAATTTCATAAGCCCGTTAGGTTGGGCCGGGCTGGCCCGACCCGCTCATTTTGCCAGCTCTACTTATGATGGTCTTTCTTATTTTTATTTTTTGTTTTAATATAACGATCGAATAATATAGTTGGTTACTACTGTTTTATAAATATTTTTAAAAATATTAAGGAAATTCAGTCGTAAAAATCCGCGATTTTATACGTAACACCTCCTTAATACTTTCTATGTCCAACGAATCTTGATGTATTTGTTTTCGGCACGAGAATTAAGAAGTTGTAGATTAGTGTTTTAAGTGTGTAGGTAATAAAGTAGAAAAATGTGTATGTAATAAAGTGATAAATTAGGAAATTAAAAACTCTTATTTTAAAGCTAATTGTTATTATATTTATAACAGGTGGTCTCCTAGGAAATAGGAATGGCAATTATATCCGCGGGTACCCAACCCTAATGGGGCGGGGGCGAGGCCAATATTTTCGGGGTTGGGGTTGGGGTGGGGGCTGGTATGAAAAATTAAACTCGAATCAGGTTTGGGGTGGGGGTGGGTATATAGATCCCCGCCCCGAACCCTCCCTGAATAATATGTATTTAATATATTTTAAATTATTTTTCATTATTAACGAAATATATTAGTACTCCTTTCGTCCGCCAAGATTATGTAAAAATTATTATATCGGGCATCAGTCAAGATTATTTCACTTTCCTTTTAAGGCAATGGTCTCACCATCCTCTTTAATATTTTATCCTTACTAACACTCTTTATTTACAAAAAACTCACTCCAAATTCAATCTCAACCACACATCTCATAAAGTGGTGGGACCTTTTCTCCACTGCATCAAAATCATTACAAATTTTATTAAATCTTGTGCCCAATCAATTTTACATAATCTTGGCGGACGGGGGAGTATTAATTTTAATATTAAAATTCAAACTTATGATATATAACATTTAAAAAACTGAATTATTTAATTGCATGTAGATTTTTTCTCTCCTTCTTTGTATAACACAATTCACCCACCTCTTTTCATCCATTTTTCAATGTGGGACATTGTTTCTTTTCAACTCTCCCACATTTCTCACCACTTTTTGTCCCACATTTAAAATGTAAGAAATAGAGATGAGGAAAGTTAGCTTATAAATAAAATTTTCTACACAAGACTTAAGTTAATGATTGCTACATTTTTTCTTTATTCTATAAGGAAGAAAGCAAATTTTAATAAAAGTTTAAATAAATTTGTAATAAAAATTAAATTAAAATTTTTGCAAATTTTAACTTTAATTTAAATTTAAATTTTGCGGGTACCCGTCGGGTGTTCTTCCCCTATTGAATAATGCCCGCCCCGATTTAAATGGGTATGGAGGTGGGGGATGGGAAAGCAATACCTGGGTATGCTTCCCCCATTGGATAATGTCGGCCCCGACCCCACCCCAATTTAAACGGATATGGAGGCGGGGTCGGGGATTAATTTCTTAGGCGGGTATGGGGATGGGAAAGCAATACCCGATCCCGCCCCATTGCCATCCCTACTGGGAAATCGATTTTATAAAAAAATCACCTTTACAATAAGATACTATTTCAACATACAAATGATACTATATTAAAGTAGTGTTATTGTGAAGGTGGTTTTTTTTTATAAAATCGGTTTCACATGAGTTTTTGTGTATTTATAAATGCATCAAGATTTGTGGAACGGTTCAAAAAAAAATATGCATCAAGATTCGTAAGACGGAAGGAGTAGTTTTCAGGAATCACAAACGATAAGGACTAAGTTTAGTGGGCTAAAGCCCAATAAAAACTACTCCTACGTAGTATAAAACAAAAGGTCCAGCCCTTTCTCTCTCATTCTCTATCTCTCTTCTCGGGCTATACATTATTGCCAGCGCCACCGCGTGCGCAGCTTCATCAAAGTGTTGGGCTGTTCGGGGCGAATCTCCTGCTGCTCTCTTCTAAATTTCATGACGAAGATATCAAATAATTGCTCAAATAAACATATCATCAAATAATTCCCCTTGAATGATATCAAATTAAATTGAAGGCTGTCCACGGAAATACTCTTACCATCAACTCTTTGCCTTCTTAATTTGAACAGTCGAGTATTTGATCATAAACAACGGCAATTCAAAACTTTGCAGTTGAAAAGAAAATATATGAGTCATCTAACAAAACCGCTGAAATACCAACTAGGAAATTAAATTTTCAAAAAGTGAGGAAGATGCTTAGACCAAGTGTGTGCATTTTCACCCATTTTTTTGGAAAAAACTAAATCTGAAAATAATGACTTCATGACTCCATCCTTGTATCTATAAAGAGCAGTTTCCAAATAAAGGCACCAAATTATTCGAATTTTACAAATCTCTAACCCGAAAATGAGCAGACATCGTATCTATATTGTCAGAAGAGCAGCTTGTAAGGAGCGCTTCTCACGAACTTGAAAACTATAATTTCCAGAATGTCGTTGTTTCTCTCCTATCCTTATTGCAGATCTCCAAAGATCTTCAGCCACTTAGCGTCAACCTCAATCAATTTAAGTGTTGGAATGTCTCCAATTTCACTTGGAATCTCATATAGACCATGACACTGATGAAGCATTATGCACTCGAGTTTCGGGAAGTGGCTAGCTTCAGTACCCCAATACTTCAAATTTGATTGCTCAATTAGCAGAAGTCTCAGTTCACGAAATTCTCCCTCAGTTGTTTCCCAGTGAGTGCCGTAGCAAGCAAAGTTTCTTAGTTTAAGCACTTGAAGACTAGGTAATGAACCAATGGTCGTCATATCACTCCAAGAAAGCCTCCAACCACTCAAGGTTAACCTTCTCAACTGTGGCAGGAAAGTTTATACCTCCAAGTATCTTATCAACTAATTTGAATGAAAAACCTCCACGCATCCCCAATGCCTGTTCATCAAGTAGTTGTCTGGATGAAAAATCTAGATGCTTCTCCAATTTCAACTTCTCAAGTCTGCATAGTTGTTTAAGATTGTCGAGGCAATAGCCCACATCCACATCAAACTTCTCCTTGGAGTAACATATGCCCAGCTTTTTAATGTTTGGAATCATTTCAACCATTCTTTTACTGCACACTAAGTTCGTTGCCAACGAAAGGACCTGCAGGTTCTCAAGGGGATTTTTTTCCCCTTCAGGGTTTGGTAAGGGTTGAAATGAGAGAGCAATAAGATGTTTTAATTGCCGCAACCTCCAAATCTCTATTGGCAAACCAACCTCAGATCTATAAATGATTAGAGTCTGAAGATTCTGAAGCTTTGATATGGCTGAAGGAATAATACTATTGGGAATGTTGGAAGCAAGGTAAGTTAAATGAACTAGATTGAACACTTGACCTGGCTCCCAATCCCAATAATTGCTTCTACGTAAAACATGAAGGACCCTCACTGAACTAAACTTCTCTACAAAGCCCACATTTCTATACCCTTTCTTTGGAATACATATTATGGTACGGATGTGTGAGCTATGCACATAGTCTTTGAGATGTAGATCATACGAACTAGCACTTATGCTGTGATGTTCTTTTATGAGACGTGGAACAAAATACTTTCGCAGGATAGGCGTAGGTAAGTAATCCATAACAGAAAGAATTACCTTCTCTTTTGCAGCCTCCCTTACGCAAAATTCCCTCACAATATCATGAAGGCTGCAACTCTTTATTTTCCCATCAAACTTCCTGCTAATCACCAAAAGTAAACTTCTCTGGACAAGATCATTGAAACAATCTTCTGCCTCCTCCTCCAAGCTTTTAGATCCATTTGAAATTGAAAGTGTTACAAAACCTTCACATATCCAAAGGTGAATAAGTTCTGAGACACGAATCTCATAATCTTCTGGAAAGCCAGCCATATATAAAAGACACGGCTTCGAGTAATTGGGTAAATGGGTATAACTCGAACCAATTATTGTTTCAAGCTGCCCGCCATTTTGAGCAATTTGCTTCCACGAGTATCGAGTATGAATCTTGGATAGAAGTCCTGCCACCACCACGATTGAGAGGGGCAACCCTCCACAATTTTTAACAATTTTCTTCCCGATATCTTCTAGTTCAATAGGAATGTCTTTATGTCCGAACACCTTCCGCTTTAACAAATTCCAGCTATGATATGTATCCAACAAACTCATAGTATGGATGGAGCAAGAAGAGTCGACATAAGCAGCCACAACTTGCAACCTTGTGGTGACTATGATCCGACTGCCATTACTGACATCAGGAAACAACATCTTTACATTATCCCAGGCTTTCTTACTCCACATGTCATCCATTACAATAAGATACCTCCGACCTTTTAGATACTCGCAAATTAAGGTTTCCATAGGGATGTCGCTTTTAGCATCTCTTATTGCTGAAATTTCTTTCATGGAAGCTAGAAGATTTAGAACAATGCGTTCTACACTATGATCTTGTGATATTGTGACCCAACCACAAATACTAAATTTTTTTCTAATCAATGAATCATTATAAAGAATTTTAGCAAGTGTGGTCTTACCAATGCCTCCTGTTCCAACAATTGGGATAACCTGTAGTCTGAATGATCCCTTGCAAAGCCGATTCTTGATCACTTTCACATCTTCTTCAAAACCAACCACGTCGTCATCTTTGCTGCTTGTGATTGCTGATCTGGATGATTCCACCAAAAGCCGATCCATGATCACTTTCACATCTTTATCAACACCAACAACATAGTCATATTCGCTGCTTGTGATTGCTGATCTTGATGATGAACCAACATCTGCAGAATCAGTTACGCTGCTGACTGAGGCCTTACTCTTGATGTAATCCACCACATCTCCAACGGTTGACTCCAGTCTCTGTGCTACTTCCCTCAGCCGGTTTGCAAGTCTGACTGTCGGATCTATCAATTCACCATCTGGAACGTTTTCTTCAGAAAAGAGATATTCAATAATCTCATGTGTTGAATTTGCTGCCTCTCTGATTGTTTCTTTGTTTGGATAATGTTTGACATTCAATTGCAAGACAACTGCTTGGATGCGGATGGAAATAATTTCTTGTTTTATAGGAGTGAGGAGATTGTCACGGTATTCTAGGATCTGATCTAAGGTTTGTTGCAGGTTATCAAGAGCTTCATAAGCCATCTCGATTCTGCACAAAAAAATTCTCAAAATTGTTGTTTACTGGCTTGAGTCGTGATATGTTCAATTTTTCTTTTCCATGTTCTAATTTCAAAGCAGAACTAAGCCACCCATTCACTGTCTTTTCGTCAGTGTGATTCCACATCATCCAATCACTATTCCGTCGGTGCGAAACCGTGTCTAAGAGCATCAACAACCCTTGCACCCATAGTGGGTGCAATAGACATGGTCCCACTTCTATTGCACCCACTCCAACAATGGTATTGCACCCGTCCGGGTTCAATAGATTTTAATTTTATTTTCTCTTTACTTTTATTCTTTTTTCAATTTAAATTAATCAACTTCAATTTTAACAACATAAAATTCATTCAACTAAAAATCCAAACATTACAAATAAAAAAAAAACAACAAATATTTAAAACATCCAATTTTTGAAAAATTTAAAGCCGTCGAACTACGGGTCAACCGGACCAAAGCGTGCCCATAGATGCTCAACCAAATCATCGCGGAGGCGAGCATGCAATCGTGCATCCTTCAAGCTTGCATTCCGTGCCAAATAGGCGGCGAACTCCGGTGGTGCTCCGGAATTGAGGAAGAATTATTGTTGGAAGAATTGGTAGATGAAGACATTTTCTTTAAGAATTGAAGAGAAAATGAGTAGTTTGATGTAGTGTTTGTGATTGAGGAAGGGAATATGTGATTATATATAGGTGAAAAAAAAAAAAAAAATTGGCCGAAGGAGACCGTTGAGAAGCCAACGGTCATTTGACCGTTTAATTTTTTTTTTTATCCGTTTATTTTTTTTTTTAATTACGGAAATGGGCGCGTGCAATACACCCATTTCCTTCGCTCCACCTTTGCAGCGGGTGCGTCCAGTCGCCCCTCCTCCATTGCACCCGGGTGCAACAACGGTGGCGGGTGCGATAGGCCGGGTTCGATCCGGCCTTCGCACCCCGCATTGTTGATGCTCTAAGAAACATAAAAGCCAAACTTTGATTTGAAAAGTGAATTGAAAAGAAACATAATTGGTTTAACATAAGTTTTCTTTGGGTCCAATTTTGAGGTCCTGTAGTGTACTGGAGTTTTAAAATAAACAGTTTAATAGTTTTAGTTCGTTTTTGAGGCCCACCTTCAGCCCACTTTTAAATCATTTGTTCCAATCGATAAAGGAAATTAACATTTTGGTGGGAGCCCTCGTTTTATTCACTATAGCCCCTCATATAAAATAATAATAAAAATAAATTATAAATTTACTATTTTACACTATAACTTATATTTTAAATTAGCACTTCCACCTATGCATTTGTATTGAAATCGGTGAAATGCTCCTCAAAATGTTAGAAATTGGGCTTCTGCATCTATATATGTTTTCGAACGACTTGTGCAAATGATGGAGGCAAGAAGCTCCCTCTTCCAGTCCACCAACGATGTCGTAAATCAGTTAATTGATGAAATTTTCGACATTTCTAAGACTCGAACCCAAGTTTAACTGATTATTTTTGCATTGTAAAAGTCTTATTCGTAGATTTCATTGACTTATTCATATCAATTAATTTTCATTCTTATGAAAGATAGCATTTTTAGTGGATAATTCTTATTGTTAGACACTGAGAATTCTTTCACTGGATCTATAAATTAGTTACACTTAAACTATAAATTAATTGTTCGGGATTTTATAAGTAATTCAAGGTACTTATTAAGTATAGAATTCAATACAACTATTTTATAGGTCCAGCGCAATTAATTTATAAGTTAATTTGTTTTTGTTTTCAAAGAAAATCAATAATAATTTCTTACAGTTCTCACAATAAGATATTTTTATATTATTGCTTGGGTTAATATCACATTCTATCTCAACCTTTCGTTTTACTTTTTTTATGTCTATTTTAAAATTTATCTATTTTATTCTCAAGTTAATATTTAGGATTTTTTGAACTCAAAATTTATCAAAAGGCTCTTGAAGCTCATGTTCTGGATTTGTCTGATCATATTTTCAATTTTAGCTTAGGACATTCGGTAACAAAATAATTGAATAAGAATTTTTTTTGGAACGGAGAAACATACGTTCGACAATAATAATTGAAAATAGGAGTAACCTATATCATGGTCTTCAAACTACATCAATCAATTTTGAGTTCAAAGTTCTCTATATTGTTATGAGGATTGGATTGATACGGATGATGATGAAATCAGCTAGGGATTCCCTTTTAGATAAGGAAAGCTCAAATAAGATGTTTCAGACCCATTTAAGGCCCAAATATATAAACTATAAATAGACACAGTTATAAATAAATTAATATTATCGCAAGTTTAAAGTCACACTTGGCAAATCTAGCTACTGCAAATCCAGGTTTATCAGAGTTGAGTAAGATAAACATTTTTTTTTTTTTGTCATGTAAAAACGCTTCAAATTACATTGAAGAATAAAAAATTGGTTCTTGCACGAATGCATGTATTGATTCATCGAAGTAGAAATTTATTCGAAAGTGAAAATTTATGGACATATTTTCTCATAATCAATACTACTTCTTCCCTTATTGTATTTGACATATAATGTGAATGGTCATCTTGATTTTTTTTTTTTTCAAGTGAAGCATGTTTTTATGTTGAATGGATGAGATCCAATGTTTTAACTAATAAAAATGAAATTAAATGATAAAATATAGTTATATACATTAATCGGGTGGAACAAACACTATCTAATAATAATTATAGAAAAAAATGATGAATAAAACTTAAAAAAAATTGAAAGTCATGGGACATAAAATTTGGTACAGTGAATCTTAAGTGATATTAAAATACTTTCTACCCAAAATTCACTCATCGTATAGAACTTACCAATTACTATATAGCAAACCAACCACGTCGTCATCCAGGGCCGTTTCTGACGAAAAATGGGCCCAGGGCGAAACGATAAAAATGGGCCCTCTATTCACCATCATAACAACACAAAAAAACACTTTTTTTAAAGTCATATTATAATATTTCGGTAAAAAATATATTAATAATTATAAAAAAATGACTTATTCTCGCCTTTTTTACTTGCAAAGTCGTCTATAAGAACATTTGTTTCAATATTTTTTAAGATATATTTTTTAATACAAAAAATTGCTAAACTATTTAATCTTTTTTGCCATATCGACGTTTTTAAATATGTCTTCAATAATTTTAACTTCCATAAACTCTTCTCAGCCGAAGCTATTGTTACAGACATAGTTAACAATATTGCAACATTTGGATAACAATCTGTAATTTTCATAAATTCAAGAATTTCAATAGTTGAAGTTATTTTATTTGATAATTTCATTTGTAATATTTTTAATTCAATAAATAAATCATCTAACTCATATAATGAGTAAAAGTAGATTTAAAATTAGCACATTAATGTCTTAATTTTTCACTATCCAAAAATTTTAAAGTTTTCGAATCAAATGAAAAACCAAATATATGATCAAATGATTTCATTTCTTTAAATCTACATTTTAAAGAAGTAATCGTTATGTCCACAACAACTACAAAATATTCAAATTCTAAATGACATTTTATTAAAAAATATTGGCTCCATATTCATATTAAATGCAAAACTCTTAGCAATAGTCAAACTTTGTATTAGATATTAGACCTTCTAATTATTTCATGATAGAGTCAATGCGCATAGTATACACAAAAAATGATATTAGACCTTATAATTTTGGGGGGCCCCAAAATTATTCAGGATGAAATTTTTTGGGCCTCATTTTTTTTTATTCAATGCTAATAGTATACATAAGAAGAAAGTTAGGCCAATAATAATAATAGTATATATAAGAGAATATAAAAAATTTTGGGCCCCCAAAAATGATGGGCCCTGGGCGGTCGCCCATGCTGGCCCGCCCTCAGAGACGGCCCAGTCGTCATCTTTGCTTCCTTTAATTGCTGATCTTGACGATCATTACCCTTGATGCAATCCACCACATCTCCAACGGTTGACTCCAATCTCTCTGCTAGTTCCCTCAGCCGGTTTTCAAGTATGACTGTCGGATTTATCCATATAACATCTGAAAGGTTTTCATCGCAGAAGAGATATTCAATAATCCCATGTGTTGAAATTGCTGCCTCTCTGATTCTTTCTTTGTCTGGATAGTGATTGAGATTCAACTGCAAGACAATAGCTTGGACGCGGATGGATAAAATTTCTTCTTTCACAGAATGAGTGATGACGTGATTATCACCATGCTTTAGGATTCGATCTAAGGTTTGAAGCAGCGTATCAAGAGCTTTATAAGCCATCTAGATTGGGCACGAGCAATTTGACAACCCTGTGAGTTGTGAAGTCGTGTGATCTGTTCAATTTTAACTAACAACATCGCCACATCAAATACTAAATCATCTTAACCAATGATATAATAATGTTTAGATAAAGAAAGATCATCTAAATCATCTGGAATTAGTCACAAACAAGCAACACTAAGATCTCAATCACATAATCTAGCTACACATAACGAAATCCGTTCAAACAGAGAAAACGAAACCTTTCCGAAACGAAGTGGTCCGTTGTTAAGAATCAATGGAATTTAATCGTATCAAATACCTTAAGTACTTGTAAAATTTGACAGATGAAAACATTGATGATGCCAAAACGGAAGCATTGGTGATATTTTTCCTCTTTTGTTTAAAAAAATAGAGAAAAAAAAAATCAATTGGTTTCTGTTTCTGTTTTCTCTCCCTTCGGGGGGGAAATGATTATATATATTTTCACACATTATCTATGTGCTAAAAACAAACAAAATAAAAAGAAAAAAGAAAATGAAAAGAAATAGAAAAACAAAATAGTTTGAATACAAAAATGATATAAAAATATAATAAAATAGAAAAGCTTTGATTATGGGTCTGACTTCACATTTGTTAAATGTAGAGAAAGCATGGGGAATAGAAGTGAGAATTGAGCAGTAGAAGTGAGAGACAAGATGATGAAGATAGAATCGTATAATATATTATATCTTTAATTATTGATTTGTATTGTTGGTCAAGTTAGTTTGTTTCCTTTTAGATGTTTAGGATTTTATAATAAATAGGAGTTTTATTTATGTTTTAGGGGAGTCGAATTGAGAGTGAAAATGTAGAAGGTGGGATTGTTCCCTTCTCGCGGTGTTCTTCCGGTATTCATGAATGAATCAACGGATTAACCCTTATTGTACGTATTTCGGTATACAATGGTTATCAACGGAGTTCGTATATTTATCAATATCAAATATATTTCACGTTTCTACCTGCATTAGTTGGTATCCAGAGCCTTGCTACGCTCCTACACGATGTCTCCCCCTCAATCAACCGTTCAGAATGTTCAAGATTATCTCCATCATGACGACGTCCTTCTATCTCAACAATTCAAGAAATTACGAGCACAGAATCGAGAGATCTTTGACTTCCTACACGTTCAATATGATCGACCCTATGCAGAACATCATCAAGGACGTTTCCGATTCGAGGACGAATCGTTTTAAGGATGGAGAGAATGATGAACATAGAATCGTATAATATATTATATCTTTAATTATTGATTTGTCTTGTTGGTCAAGTAAGTTTGTTTTCTTTTAGATGTTTAGGGCTTTATTATAAATAGGAGTTTTATTTATGTTTTAGGGGAGTCGAATTGAGAGTTAAAATGTAGAGGGTGGGATTGTTTTCTTCTCGCGGTATTCTTCCGGTATTCATGGGTGAATCAACGGATTAACCCTTATTGTACGTATTCCGGTATACAATGGTTATCAACGAAGTTCGTATATTTATTAGTATCAAATGTATTTCACGCTTCTACCTGCATGAGAAGATTTTCATTAATCTGGAAACTTGAATTTACAAAAGGCAGACCTCAATCCTGGCATAACTGCTCTAACCTCCGTTTGACTAGTCAGCTAACCATTTCCACTCCTTCTTGGTGTGCCGCCGTTGGCGAACAATCAAGGGCCAGAGCCACCAACGTCTCACTCTCGATACGCAGCCGTAGTTGGCCGACGTTGTTCCGAGATTGTAGAATAGAGGGTAAATTTGAGAATCAAAGCTTTAATAGAGGATACTATTCATACAAGTTTATCAATCGTAGTGGTTGGGTAGGACAAATAACCCTAAGCGCTACAGTAAAATTGGACCGGGCCCTGGTTTAGTAGAGGGCCTTGCAAATTATAATAAAGCACATCAAACAACATGACAAGCCTAGATTATTAAGTTATCTAGGGTTAAACTAGGCTACCAAACTAGCCCTGGCTGACTGACACCACAAAGGGGTATATGAGACTAAAATATGCACGTATAACTTTTTTTAAGAGAAACAAATCTATACTAATATATCCCACAAAAAAAAAAAAATCTATACTAGTATAAAAAATGTACTAGGCACAAAATATAGATTACCTGTTATATTCCTATAACAAAATTAATTTTAAGAGTAATGGTGTAAATTATATATTTATAATATATAAATATATATTATAGTCTTTTTTAATATAACGATAAATTAATAAGTTTTTAATTTATAGTGATTTTTTAATTTCATAAATATATCGTAATAATGTTCAAGCTTAAGACGATTCAACAATAGGTTCATATTTCAACAAGTTACCATAATATTCATATTTTAACAATTATTAATTTATAATATTAACAAAACCTATATATACATATATATATATATATATATATATATTTATAAAGAGATTCTCTAAAAATTTATTATTTATTATTTTATTTAAATTGGTGATTTTTAAACTGACCTAAGTCGGGACCAAACAAATTTATTAGTTTATAGAGTTTATTAATTTATTTGAGTATTATTTTACAGAGGTTATACTTATAGAATTAAATAGACCAAATTGCTATTTAAAAATTTAACTATAGTAAATATTATATTTCGAGTAAGATTTTTTCAAGTAAAATTGCTATCATGAAGTCACTCCCGCACTCTGGCAGCGCCTTCCCTAACTTAACATTAATCCACAACTCATGAAGATTGGGACAAGTGAATGCCTTCTCCAATACTCTCTCATTTGTTCCTAACTCGCAACCCATACTAATTTCAACCCAACAAAACACTAACTTGTCCATGATAACAATGGCGTCTATTATGGCTGACAAGCTTTCATTGTCGTATATGTGTGCTTCAAAATGTCGCAGATTCTTCATTCTGTCCACACATTTTGATTCATGCACTTTACTATTGAACTCGATCAAACTCTCCAACTCAGCTACCCCCACGTCCAATCTTACTCGAAAATTTCCAATTTTTTCCTTGTCATAATAAGGAAAAGACAAGTGTTTTATACGAAGCATCTCCTTAAAAACATTTGGAACTCCAACATTCATCGAACCACATAAATCAAGGGTATCCATGTATACCAAATTCCTTATGGACGATGGTAGCTTATCAAATTGACATCTTCGTAAAGCCAAACGTCTAAGGTGAACAAGATTAGTGATTCCTTTCGGTAACTTTCTTCCTGCAAATTTGTATCCAAACAAAACCAGATCTCTGAGCAATTTGAATTTCTGAAAATCAACAATACTATGTGGGGGAAACTCATTAGAGTAAATGTGATTAAACATTTGAAGAGACCGTAAGTGTTTGCTACTATCTTCTCCACAAATGATTGTTAGAAACTTGTCGGGTTCCAGTTCGACTTCTCTTGTACTGAAATAGATAGCCAAATGTCGTATTTTCATATGTTGTAGTAAGGTACTAAGTTTCCCCTTTTGATAATCCAAACTCAGGACACCAAAATTCTCCTTTTCCCCCAATTTTAAACATAGTTCTCTTACTACATCATGAAGTTTGCAGCTCCTATATTTTCCTCCGGGTGGGGAACCATCATTAATTTGAACTTGTATGATGGACCTGGAGGCCAACTCACCCAAGTAGAGCGCCGCGACTTCCATCAAAGTTGTGTCCTTGTCTCGAATATTCTCATATGAAATCATGCCTTGTGCTATCCACATCAGATATAGATCCTCAACATCTATATTTTGATCCTCTTTGAATAAACCCATTGTAACACCCGGCATTTTCACTGCAGTATTTACTATTAATATTATTTTAGAAGCCTGTAAGTTGAAAGAGATGGACTAACTTTCAATATTTATGAAAAAGCCCAACAATAGTAAATGGGCCAAGAGTTTTATAAAAAATAAAAGAGCCCAACAGTGGTTATTTGGGCCAATGGTTTGTTAGAATGTGGAGTAATCAGAGCCCAAGTTATGTACATGGATTCAGCCCAAGTTATGTACATGAATGCAGTTTTAGTGTAAAATTTAGGAGCCAAGCCCAACTC